>NC_060198.1:28891703-29000170 GCF_021184085.1 Oncorhynchus gorbuscha | reverse complement strand
GTCTTTACTATGTCTTTACCATGTCTTTACTATGTCTTTACCATGTCTTTACTATGTCTTTACCATGTCTTTACCATGTCTTTACTATGTCTTTACCATGCCTTTTCCATGTCCTTACCATGTCTTTACTATGCCTTTACCATGCCTTTACCATGTCTTTACTATGTCTTTACTATGTCTTTACCATGTCTTTACTATGTCTTTACCATGTCTTTACCTGTCTTTACTATGTCTTTTCCATGCCTTTTCCATGTCTTTACCATGTCTTTACTATGCCTTTACCATGTATTTACTATGTCTTTACCATGCCTTTACTATGTCTTTACTATGTCTTTACCATGTCTTTACCTGTCTTTACTATGTCTTTACCATGCCATTCCATGTCCTTACCATGTCTTTACTATGTCTTTACCATGTCTTTACCATGTCTTTACTATGTATTTACCATGTCTTTACTATGTCTTTACTATGTCTTTACCATGTCTTTACTATGTCTTTACCATGTCTTTACTATGCCTTTACCATGTCTTTACTATGTCTTTACCATGTCTTTACTATGTCTTTACTATGTCTTTACCATGTCTTTACTATGTCTTTACCATGTCTTTACTATGCCTTTACCATGTCTTTACTATGTCTTTACTATGTCTTTACTATGCCTTTACCATGTCTTTACTATGTCTTTACCATGCCTTTACTATGTCTTTACTATGTCTTTACCATGTCTTTACTATGTCTTTACTATGTCTTTACCATGTCTTTACTATGTCTTTACCATGTCTTTACCATGTCTTTACTATGTCTTTACCATGTCTTTACTATGTCTTTACCATGTCTTTACTATGTCTTTACCATGTCTTTACTATGTCTTTACCATTTCTTTACTATGCCTTTACCATGTCTTTACTATGTCTTTAGCATGTCTTTACTATGTCTTTACTATGTCTTTACCATGTCTTTACTATGTCTTTACTATGTCTTTACCATGTCTTTACTATGTCTTTACTATGTCTTTACCATGTCTTTACCATGTCTTTACTATGCCTTTACCATGTCTTTACTATGTCTTTACCATGTTTTTACTATGTCTTTACCATGTCTTTACCTGTCTTTACTATGTCTTTACCATGCCTTTTCCATGTCCTTACCATGTCTTTACCATGCCTTTACCATACCTTTACCATGTCTTTACTATACCATTACCATGCCCTTACCATGTGAACTCTTCCTATGGCACTACCACATGCTGCTCTACCCATATCCCACTGTTGCCAAGGTGATGTTACAGAGCAAAGAAAGGTCTCTGTCTATCTTACTGTCCCTCTCTCTCTCTATCTATCCCTCATTCCATCTCTCTCTCCTCCCCCTCTCTCTCTCTCTCTCCCCCATTCCATCTCTCTCTTTCCTCCCTCTCTCTCACCCACTCTTTATTTTTCTCCCTCTCTACCTTCTACCTCCAACCTCCAACCTCTGAGCTGCTATCGCTGCCATTGGGCCAGGGAGGGAGTAGTACATACCAGTAGTTGGAACACATTACTTAGACAGGTGGTGGGCCCAGCCAGTGTGGTATAGTTCATCATTATCCCCCATGTAAAGGCCCTAGCCTCCAGGCTCAGTAATGGACAGTACTGTGAAGCCCATCCACTCCTCTATGAGGCTTGATGGTGATGTCATACCTGCACAGGTTGCTCATCTGGACTGCCTGGAGGTTGCTGCCTGCCAACCTGTCTGTTTGTCTGTCTGTCTGTAGATGAGCTGGTTCGTCTAGACATCCAGTATTATAGAGCTATAATGCTGTGAGGACTGAAGCAGGCATAGTATTTCAAAGCAATGTTCTCCTGCATTTTAGTGGTTGTGTGTGTTTGTTTGTGTGTGTGTGTGTGTGTGTGTGTGTGTGTGTGTGTGTGTGTGTGTGTGTGTGTGTGTGTGTGTGTGTGTGTGTGTGTGTGTGTGTGTGTGTGTGTGTGTGTGTGTGTGTGTGTGTGTGTGTGTGTGTGTGTTTCACGTAGGGTAGCAGTGTTTCTCTCTGGCTTTCATTAGCCCCCTCTGGTCTTAGTCAATGAAGGTAAACACCTATCCTCCCTTCCTCTGTCTCCCCTTCATCTCTCATCTCCGTGTGCACTGAATCGCAAAGCAGACTTGTGTGTGTGTGTGTGTGTGTGTGTGTGTGTGTGTGTGCAGTGATCCTTGATTTAACACTTGGCCTCTTCTTCCCTTCCTCTTTCTCTCGCTGTTCCTTCATGAAAATAAAGTTTTTCTGTTAATTAGTCAGGCAAACCCCTGGAGTTTAACCAATTATTTATTCCTTCCTCTGGTTCGATGTCCTCAGTGAATAGAAATAGCAGGCGTATAAAGTGATGGGATGTGTGTGTGTGTGTGTGCGCGTGTGTACGTGTGTCAATGATCGAAGGATCAATGACAGGTGGATAAAAGGTTCACGGTTCTCACACACACACACACACCACACCACACAAACGCACACACACACACACGGTTGGGGATTAGACAAAAGGTGTGCACTCTTCGCACCACTGATTTCCCCATCATCAACAACACACACCCACGCTCTCTTCTCGGAAGTTTACATACACAAGTCGGAAGTTTACATACACCCTAGCCAAATACATTTCAGCTCAGTTTTTCGCAATTCCTGACATTTAATCCTAGTCAAAATTCCCTGTCTTAGGTCAGTAAGGATTACCACTTTATTTTAAGAATGTGAAATGTCAGAATAATAGTAGAGAGAATTATTTATTTCAGCTTTTTTTTTCTTTCATCACATTCCCAGTGGGTCAGAAGTTTACATACACTCAATTAGTATTTGGTAGCATTGCCTTTAAATTGTTTAACTTGGGTCAAACGTTTTGGGTAGCCTTCTACAAGCTTCCCACAATACGTTGGGTGAATTTTGGCCCATTCCTCCCAACAGAGCTGGTATAACTGAGTCAGGTTTGTAGGCCTCCTTGCTCGCACACACTTTTTCAGTTCTGCCCACAATATTTCTATAGGGTTGAAGTCAGGGCTTTGTGATGGACACTCCAATACCTTGACTTTGTTGTCCTTAAGCCATTTTGCCAGAACTTTGTAAGTATGCTTGGGGTCATTGTCCATTTGGAAGACCCATTTGCGACCAAGCTTTAATATGTTAATGTTGCTTCAATATACCCACATAATTTTACTTCCTCATGATGACATCTATTTCGTGATGTGCACCAGTCCCTCCTGCAGCAAAGCAACGCCACAACATGATGCTGCCACCCCTGTGCTTCACGGTTGGGATGTTTTTCTTCGGCTTGCAAGCCTCTCCCTTTTTCCTCCAAACATAGCGATGGTCATTATGGCCAAACAGTTCTATTTTTTTCCCATCAGACCAGAGGACATTTCTCCAAAAAGTACAATCTTTGTCCCCATGTGCAGTTGCAAACCGTAGTCTGGCTTTTTTATGGCGGTTTTGGAGCAGTGGCTTCTTCCTGGCTGAGCGGCCTTTCAGGTTATGCAATATAAGTCTCGTTTTACTGTGGATATAGATGTGTACAGTGAATTACAAGTGAATTAATCTGTCTGTAAACAATTGTTGGGAAAATTACTTGTGTCATGCACAAAGTAGATGTCCTAACCGACTTGCCAAAACTATAGTTTGTTAGCAGGACATTTGTGGAGTGGTTGAAAAACTAGTTTTAATGACTCCAACCTAAGTGTGTGTAAACTTCCAACTTCATCTGTATATATAGAGAGAGAGTTATAACGAGAGAAAGAGAGAGAGGGAGAGATGAAAGAAAGAGAAGTGAAGTGAGCAGCCACAGTTCCTGAGAACATTTACTGCATTAAAACAAGGTCAGTGCTGGTGTAGCGATGCTGGACAGACTGACAGACTGTGTGTGTGATTAGGAGTGGGCTGGGTCAGTACTCTATAGACAGACTGTGTGTGTGTATAGGAGTGGGCTGGGTCAGTACACTATAGACAGACTGTGTGTGTGTATAGGAGTGGGCTGGGTCAGTACTGTATAGACAGACTGTGTGTGTGAATAGGAGTGGGCTGGGTCAGTACTGTATAGACAGACTGTGTGTATAGGAATGGGCTGGGTCAGTACTGTATAGACAGACTGTGTGTGTGTATAGGAGTGGGCTGGGTCAGTACTCTATAGACAGACTGTGTATATAGGAGTGGGCTGGGTCAGTACTGTATAGACAGACTGTGTATATAGGAGTGGGCTGGGTCAGTACTGTATAGACAGACTGTGTGTGTGTGTATAGGAGTGAGCTGGGTCAGTACTCTATAGACAGACTGTGTGTGTGTATAGGAGTGGGCTGGGTCAGTACTGTATAGACAGACTGTGTGTGTGAATAGGAGTGGGCTGGGTCAGTACTCTATAGACAGGCTGTGTGTGTGTATAGGAGTGGGCTGGGTCAGTACTCTATAGACAGACTGTGTGTGTGTATAGGAGTGGGCTGGGTCAGTACTGTATAGACAGACTGTGTGTGTGAATAGGAGTGGGCTGGGTCAGTACTATATAGACAGACTGTGTGTGTGTATAGGAGTGGGCTGGGTCAGTACTGTATAGACAGACTGTGTGTATAGGAATGGGCTGGGTCAGTACTGTATAGACAGACTGTGTGTGTGTATAGGAGTGGGCTGGGTCAGTACTGTATAGACAGACTGTGTGTGTGTGTATAGGAGTGAGCTGGGTCAGTACTCTATAGACAGACTGTGTGTATAGGAGTGGGCTGGGTCAGTACTCTATAGACAGACTGTGTGTATAGGAGTGGGCTGGGTCAGTACTCTATAGACAGACTGTGTGTATAGGAGTGGGCTGGGTCAGTACTGTATAGACAGACTGTGTGTATAGGAGTGTGCTGGGTCAGTACTGTATAGACAGACTGTGTGTATAGGAGTGGGCTGGGTCAGTACTCTATAGACAGACTGTGTGTGTGTATAGGAGTGGGCTGGGTCAGTACTGTATAGACAGACTGTGTGTATAGGAGTGGGCTGGGTCAGTACTGTATAGACAGACTGTGTGTATAGGAGTGGGCTGGGTCAGTACTGTATAGACAGACTGTGTGTATAGGAGTGGGCTGAGTCAGTACTCTATAGACAGACTGTGTATATAGGAGTGGGCTGGGTCAGTACTGTATAGACAGACTGTGTATAGGAGTGGCCTGGGTCAGTAATGTATAGAGTGGGCTGGGTCAGTACTGTATAGACAGACTGTGTAGGAGTGGGCTGGGTCAGTAGAGTATAGACAGACTGTGTGTAGGAGTGGACTGGGTCAGTACTGTATAGACAGAATGTGTGTAGGAGTGGCCTGGGTCAGTAATGTATAGAGTGGGCTGGGTCAGTACAGTATAGACAGACTGTGTAGGAGTGGGCTGGGTCAGTACTGTATAAACAGACTGTGTGTAGGAGTGGGCTGGGTCAGTACTGTATAGACAGACTGTGTAGGAGTGGGCTGGGTCAGTACTGTATAGACAGACTGTGTGTGTGTGTATAGGAGTGAGCTGGGTCAGTACTCTATAGACAGACTGTGTGTGTGTATAGGAGTGGGCTGGGTCAGTACTCTATAGACAGACTGTGTGTATAGGAGTGGGCTGGGTCAGTACTGTATAGACAGACTGTGTGTATAGGAGTGGGCTGGGTCAGTACTGTATAGACAGACTGTGTGTATAGGAGTGGGCTGGGTCAGTACTGTATAGACAGACTGTGTGTATAGGAGTGTGCTGGGTCAGTACTGTATAGACAGACTGTGTGTATAGGAGTGGGCTGGGTCAGTACTCTATAGACAGACTGTGTGTGTGTATAGGAGTGGGCTGGGTCAGTACTGTATAGACAGACTGTGTGTATAGGAGTGGGCTGGGTCAGTACTGTATAGACAGACTGTGTGTATAGGAGTGGGCTGGGTCAGTACTGTATAGACAGACTGTGTGTATAGGAATGGGCTGGGTCAGTACTGTATAGACAGACTGTGTGTGTGTATAGGAGTGGGCTGGGTCAGTACTGTATAGACAGACTGTGTGTGTGTATAGGAGTGGGCTGGGTCAGTACTGTATAGACAGACTGTGTGTGTGTGTATAGGAGTGAGCTGGGTCAGTACTCTATAGACAGACTGTGTGTATAGGAGTGGGCTGGGTCAGTACTCTATAGACAGACTGTGTGTATAGGAGTGGGCTGGGTCAGTACTGTATAGACAGACTGTGTGTATAGGAGTGTGCTGGGTCAGTACTGTATAGACAGACTGTGTGTATAGGAGTGGGCTGGGTCAGTACTCTATAGACAGACTGTGTGTGTGTATAGGAGTGGGCTGGGTCAGTACTGTATAGACAGACTGTGTGTATAGGAGTGGGCTGGGTCAGTACTGTATAGACAGACTGTGTGTATAGGAGTGGGCTGGGTCAGTACTGTATAGACAGACTGTGTGTATAGGAGTGGGCTGAGTCAGTACTCTATAGACAGACTGTGTATATAGGAGTGGGCTGGGTCAGTACTGTATAGACAGACTGTGTATAGGAGTGGCCTGGGTCAGTAATGTATAGAGTGGGCTGGGTCAGTACTGTATAGACAGACTGTGTAGGAGTGGGCTGGGTCAGTAGAGTATAGACAGACTGTGTGTAGGAGTGGACTGGGTCAGTACTGTATAGACAGAATGTGTGTAGGAGTGGCCTGGGTCAGTAATGTATAGAGTGGGCTGGGTCAGTACAGTATAGACAGACTGTGTAGGAGTGGGCTGGGTCAGTACTGTATAAACAGACTGTGTGTAGGAGTGGGCTGGGTCAGTACTGTATAGACAGACTGTGTAGGAGTGGGCTGGGTCAGTACTGTATAGACAGACTGTGTGTGTGTGTATAGGAGTGAGCTGGGTCAGTACTCTATAGACAGACTGTGTGTGTGTATAGGAGTGGGCTGGGTCAGTACTCTATAGACAGACTGTGTGTATAGGAGTGGGCTGGGTCAGTACTGTATAGACAGACTGTGTGTATAGGAGTGGGCTGGGTCAGTACTGTATAGACAGACTGTGTGTATAGGAGTGGGCTGGGTCAGTACTGTATAGACAGACTGTGTGTATAGGAGTGTGCTGGGTCAGTACTGTATAGACAGACTGTGTGTATAGGAGTGGGCTGGGTCAGTACTCTATAGACAGACTGTGTGTGTGTATAGGAGTGGGCTGGGTCAGTACTGTATAGACAGACTGTGTGTATAGGAGTGGGCTGGGTCAGTACTGTATAGACAGACTGTGTGTATAGGAGTGGGCTGGGTCAGTACTGTATAGACAGACTGTGTGTATAGGAGTGGGCTGAGTCAGTACTCTATAGACAGACTGTGTATATAGGAGTGGGCTGGGTCAGTACTGTATAGACAGACTGTGTATAGGAGTGGCCTGGGTCAGTAATGTATAGAGTGGGCTGGGTCAGTACTGTATAGACAGACTGTGTAGGAGTGGGCTGGGTCAGTAGAGTATAGACAGACTGTGTGTAGGAGTGGACTGGGTCAGTACTGTATAGACAGAATGTGTGTAGGAGTGGCCTGGGTCAGTAATGTATAGAGTGGGCTGGGTCAGTACAGTATAGACAGACTGTGTAGGAGTGGGCTGGGTCAGTACTGTATAGACAGACTGTGTGTAGGAGTGGGCTGGGTCAGTACTGTATAGACAGACTGTGTAGGAGTGGGCTGGGTCAGTACTGTATAGACAGACTGTGTAGGAGTGGGCTGGATCAGTAGTGTGTCAACAGACTGTGTAGGAGTGGGCTGGGTCAGTAGAGTATAGACAGACTGTGTAGGAGTTGGCTGGGTCAGTACTGTATAGACAGACTGTGTGTAGGAGTGGACTGGGTCAGTACTGTATAGACAGACTGTGTGTAGGAGTGGACTGGGTCAGTACTGTATAGACAGACTGTGTGTAGGAGTGGACTGGGTCAGTACTGTATAGACAGAATGTGTGTAGGAGTGGACTGGGTCAGTACTGTATAGACAGAATGTGTATAGGAGTGGACTGGGTCATTTGTGTATATGGGATGTTTAATAAACCTATTTTGGGGTGGATCTATTCTCTGGTTGTTTTGACAGTCCCAGTAGGCAACTGACAAGTGACTCAGTGAAGTGATGCTGCCAGCTCAGTCTGTCTACTGCAGATCAGTGTTACTCACCGGACTTACCAATTGACTTTAAACCTGGTAACAATCCAGTTCCACGCTGCGTTTGTGCAGGAGGAGTCCTCTTGCTACTGACTTATCACCACTGAGAGGATGGAAGGTGGGATGAAGGAAAGGACGGGCATGAAGGAAGAGCTCATCTCCTCGTTGGAAAGGCCTTTCTGAACAGAGGAGTCGGCTACTACACCTCTTAATTAGGACACGTGTGGTGTGTGAGCGAGGAGAGGAGAGGAGAGGAGAGGAGAGGAGAGGAGAGGAGAGGAGAGGAGAGGAGAGGAGAGGAGAGGAGAGGAGAGGAGAGGAGAGGAGAGGAGAGGAGAGGAGAGGAGAGGAGAGGAGTTTTAAATGAAGGAGTGGAAATACTCAAAAGCACCCAAATGATGCATGAAGATGTTAGTAAATCAGAGCTCACAGAACACGGGAGAAAGTAACAGACAGTCTCTGTTGGGTTGGGGAGAGGGGGTGGGTTGGGGAGAGGAGGTGGTTTGGGGAGAGGGGGTGGGTTGGGGAGAGGGGTGGGTTGGGGAGAGGGGTTGGGTTGGGAAGAGGGGGTGGGTTGGGGAGAGGGGTGGGTTGGGGAGAGGGGGTGGGTGGAGCGGAAGGGAGCAAGTTTTAGAAAAGTGCTTTTAAAGGACAGGGGAAAAGTAGAGATGGGATACAAAAGAAGAACGGGATGGATAGAAGCATATCAGCTATTTCAGTGCTCTTTCTACATACAGTAGATTCAGGGGAAACAGAACAGTTAGATGGAGGAAGGCAGAGAACAGAGGAAGCAGATGCCAGTGTGAGGGGGAGGCGGGGAAAAGGTAAAGCAGGAGATCTGTTTTTTGGAGGAGTCAGAAGGCTATTTCCCTACGGTCATATACTGTAGTTTAGATGAATGTTCCCCTGTCATGTCCCAGGCCACCATCTGTCAAACACACTGTCCCAGTTACATACCGTATATAACCTCCAGCCCACTCACAACACTAATGAGACTGTGACAAAGTATTGTAGAGGAACCCCCCCCCCTCTCTAGTCTCTCCTCTCTAATAATAACTCATCTGTCTTCTCACCCTAATGCCCACTCCTGATTTCTGGGTCTCATTTGTATTGTCTTGCTCCTGTCTTTTTCCACTGCCTGTATGACTTCCCAGCCTCCCGCTGCCCCACTTATTCCTCTCCTCCACTCCCCCCCTTCTCTCGCCCCCTCTCTCTCACCTGCATTCAACACACAACTTTAACTTGGTGTCCATTATGTATGCCTCTTTCTCTTTCACCCTCTTGCTTCTAACCTTCTCCCTCTCACCCCTCTCTCTCATTCTCTATGTGTGCCTCTCTCCCATTTATGTTTCTATCACTCTCCCTCTCTCTCACTCCCTTCCCCCTTCCTCCATCACTCTCTCTCTCTCTCTCTCTCTCTCTCTCTCTCTCTCTCTCTCTCTCTCTCTCTCTCTCTCTCTCTCTCTCTCTCTCTCTCTCTCTCTCTCTCTCTCTCTCTCCTATCTCTCACCCCCTACCCCCATGCGTCTCTCTATGTGGTAGTGATTCAGTGCTCTAGCTGCTAGCTGGATTAGCCCTTGGCTCTGCTGTCGGCTGCTCCAGAAGCTCTGAGGCAGGACCCTCAGGATTGTCAGAATTACAGCTTTCAGCCTCGGACAGCAGGATAGTTCAAGAGAGAGGGAGGGAGGGAGGGAGGGAGGGAGGGAGGGAGGGATGGAGGGAGGGAGGGAGGGAGGGAGGGAGGAGGGGAGGGAGGAGGAGGGGAGGGATGGATGGATGGATGGAGGAGGGATGGAGGGAGGGAGGAGGGAGGGAGGGAGGGAGGGAGGGAGGGAGGGAGGGAGGGAGGGAGGGAGGGAGGGAGGGAGGGAGGGAGGGATGGATGGATGGATGGATGGATGGATGGAGGGAGGGAGGGAGGGAGGGAGGGAGGGAGGGAGGGAGGGAGGGAGGGAGGGAGGGAGGGAGGGAGGGAGGGAGGGAGGGAGGGAGGGAGGGAGGGAGGGAGCTTAAGCACTTCTCCGGTCTTCTGCTTGAGGAATTTTGGGAACAAGATGCACCGTCTTTCCTCTCAATGCAACATCCTTAGCTACTCTATTTACTCACTATGCAGGTGTCATGCTCATCATGGCATGACATACACTCTGAAGCACATAGTTGGGAGAGGAACATTTCCCCTCCCCTGACCAGCAGTAGAACATGGTTGTTGCCACCAGGGAGAAAGTCCTCCCATGGGCATGATGGTCAGCTAGGCTCCCCGTCGACTCCCAGGGTACACAGCCAATCAGATCACCCTAAGGCAACATCAGGAAATGTCAGGTTCTGTGGGGTACTGTGGTAAATGTTAGTCCTCCATGTGAGACTGGAATGCTAGCGTGTTTGTCTCAAAGGCCATGCCATCCAGCGTAGATTACACTGTAGGAAACGAGGGAGGGAAACAGATAGAGACAGACAGACAGAGATAGAGAATGACAGCGACAAGAGACAGTTGAATTACTGAAGCTGAAATGCTACACTATATAAAGAACAGGAAATATATTTGTAATCTTTGAGTGTGTGATGTGTGTGTGTGTGTGTGTGTGTGTGTGTGTGTGTGTGTGTGTGTGTGTGTGTGTGTGTGTGTGTGTGTGTGTGTGTGTGTGTGTGTGTGTGGCCAGAATACTCAATACGATTCCCAGACTTCAGTATAAACTCATAAGCAGTCAAAACTAATCACCACTTCACAGTATTCATTTAAACTTCTATCTGCTCGCCTGATTGATTTAGAGAGCTTTAATTTTGTGGAGGGAAGCATGGAAGTGAGGTGACTGCTGTACTCTGCTGTAGTAAGCCTCTGTGCAATTATTCATTTCTCCCACCTAGACAGAGTACTCTCCTCCATTTAGGAACAGACTGATGGATCAGAAGTAGGGAGATGGCGACAGGGCAGTTCAGAGACTCTTTTCAGTTTTACTCGGTAGCGTCAAGTATGATTTATATTGACCTTTCAACAAAAAGACATCCAAGGAGAGAAGTGCTTTTAGAGAAAAATCTATTTGGACTGACAAATGCTGTATCTTGTTACTCTATTTGCAGGGTATGGTATTAACTAAGGGTACTAAGGGTATGGTATTAAATAAGGGTATGGTATTAACTAAGGGTATGGTATTAACTAAGGGTACTAAGAGTATGGTATTAACTAAGGGTATGGTATTAACTAAGGGTATGGTATTAACTAAGGGTATGGTATTAACTAAGGGTATGGTATTAACTAAGGGTACTAAGGGTATGGTATTAACTAAGGGTATGGTATTGACTAAGGGTATGGTATTAACTAAGGGTATGGTATTAACTAAGGGCATGGTATTAACTAAGGGTATGGTATTAACTAAGGGTAAGGTATTAACTAAGGGTAAGGTATTAACTAAGGGCATGGTATTAACTAAGGGTATGGTATTAACTAAGGGTATGGTATTAACTAAGGGTATGGTATTAACTAAGGGTATGGTATTAACTAAGGGTATGGTATTAACTAAGGGTAAGGTATTAACTAAGGGCATGTTATTAACTAAGGGCATGTTATTAACTAAGGGTCCTAAGGGTATGGTATTAACTAAGGGTATGGTATTAACTAAGGGTATGGTATTAACTAAGGGTATGGTATTAACTAAGGGTATGGTATTAACTAAGGGTATGGTATTAACTAAGGATATGGTATTAACTAAGGGTACTAAGGGTATGGTATTAACTAAGGGTATGGTATTAACTAAGGGTATGGTATTAACTAAGGGTATGGTATTAACTAAGGGTATGGTATTAACTAAGAGTATGGTATTAACTAAGGGTATGGTATTAACTAAGGGTATGGTATTAACTAAGGGTATGGTATTAACTAAGGGTATGGTATTAACTAAGGGTATGGTATTAACTAAGGGTATGGTATTAACTAAGGGTACTAAGGGTATGGTATTAACTAAGGGTATGGTATTAACTAAGGGTATGGTATTAACTAAGGGTATGGTATTAACTAAGGGTATGGTATTAACTAAAAGTATGGTATTAACTAAGGGTATGGTATTAACTAAGGGTATGGTATTAACTAAGGGTATGGTATTAACTAAGGGTATGGTATTAACTAAGGGTACTAAGGGTATGGTATTAACTAAGGGTATGGTATTAACTAAGGGTATGGTATTAACTAAGAGTATGGTATTAACTAAGGGTATGGTATTAACTAAGGGTACTAAGGGTATGGTATTAACTAAGGCTATGGTATTAACTATTAACTAAGGGTATGGTATTAACTAAGGGTACTAAGGGTATGGTATTAACTAAGGGTATGGTATTAACTAAGGGTACTAAGGGTATGGTATTAACTAAGGGCATGGTATTGACTAAGGGTATGGTATTAACTAAGGGTATGGTATTAACTAAGGGTATGGTATTAACTAAGGGCATGGTATTAACTAAGGGTATGGTATTAACTAAGGGTATGGTATTGACTAAGGGTATGGTATTAACTAAGGGTATGGTATTAACTAAGGGTATGGTATTAACTAAGGGCATGGTATTAACTAAGTGAAGAACAAATGTTACGTAGATATTTATTATGTTGCTGTAGAGGGAGTTGAGGTAGATATGTATTCTGTTGCTGTAGTGGTAGTTGAGGTAGATATGTATTATGTTGCTGTAGTGGTAGTTGAGGTAGATATGTATTATGTTGCTGTAGTGGTAGTTGAGGTAGATATGTATTATGTTGTTGTAGTGGTAGTTGAGGTAGATATGTATTATGTTGCTGTAGTGGTAGTTGAGGTAGATATGTATTATGTTGCTGTAGTGGTAGTTGAGGTAGATATGTATTATGTTGTTGTAGAGGGAGTTGAGGTAGATATGTATTATGTTGCTGTAGTGGTAGTTGAGGTAGATATGTATTATGTTGCTGTAGTGGTAGTTGAGGTAGATATGTATTATGTTGCTGTAGTGGTAGTTGAGGTAGATATGTATTATGTTGCTGTAGTGGTAGTTGAGGTAGATATGTATTATGTTGCTGTAATGGTAGGTATGTATTATGTTGCTGTAGTGGGAGTTGAGGTAGATATGTATTATGTTGCTGTAGTGGTAGTTGCTGTAGTGTAGTTGAGATATGTATTATGTTGCTGTAATGGTAGGTATGTATTATGTTGCTGTAGTGGTAGTTGAGGTAGATATGTATTATGTTGCTGTAGTGGTAGTTGAGGTAGATATGTATTATGTTGCTGTAATGGTAGGTATGTATTATGTTGCTGTAGTGGTAGTTGAGGTAGATATGTATTATTTTGCTGTAGTAGGAGTTGAGGTAGAAATGTATTATGTTGCTGTAATGGTAGGTATGTATTATGTTGCTGTAGTGGGAGTTGAGGTAGATATGTATTATTTTGCTGTAGTAGGAGTTGAGGTAGAAATGTATTATGTTGCTGTAATGGTAGGTATGTATTATGTTGCTGTAGTGGAGGTTGAGGTAGATATGAATTATGTTGCTGTAGTGGGAGTTGAGGTAGATATGAATTATGTTGCTGTAGTGGGAGTTGAGGTAGATATGAATTATGTTGCTGTAGTGGGAGTTGAGGTAGATACGAATTATGTTGCTGTAGTGGGAGTTGAGGTAGATATGTATTATGTTGCTGTAATGGTAGGTATGTATTATGTTGCTGTAGTGGAGGTTGAGGTAGATATGAATTATGTTGCTGTAGTGGGAGTTGAGGTAGATATGTATTATGTTGCTGTAATGGTAGTTATGTATTATGTTGCTGTAGTGGAGGTTGAGGTAGATATGAATTATGTTGCTGTAGTGGGAGTTGAGGTAGATATGTATTATGTTGCTGTAATGGTAGGTATGTATTATGTTTCTCAAATCAAATCAAATCAAATTGTATTTGTCACATACACATGGTTAGCAGATGTTAATGCGAGTGTAGCGAAATGCTCGTGCTTCTAGTTCCGACAATGCAGTGATAACCAACAAGTAATCTAACTAACAATTCCAAAACTACTGTCTTATACACAGTGTAAGGGGATAAGGAATATGTACATAAGGATATATGAATGAGTGATGGTACAGAGCAGCATACAGTAGATGGTATCGAGTACAGTATATACATATGAGATGAGTGTGTAGACAAAGTAAACAAAGTGGCATAGTTAAAGTGGCTAGTGATACATGTATTACATAAGGATGCAGTCGATGATGTAGAGTACAGTATATACATATGCATATGAGATGAATAATGTAGGGTAAGTAACATTATATAAGGTAGCATTGTTTAAAGTGGCTAGTGATATATTTACATAATTTCCCATCAATTCCCATTATTAAAGTGGCTGGAGTTGGGTCAGTGTCAATGACAGTGTGTTGGCAGCAGCCACTCAATGTTAGTGGTGGCTGTTTAACAGTCTGATGGCCTTGAGATAGAAGCTGTTTTTCAGTCTCTCGGTCCCAGCTTTGATGCACCTGTACTGACCTCGCCTTCTGGATGATAGCGGGGTGAACAGGCAGTGGTTCGTTTGGTGGATGTCCTTGATGATCTTTATGGCCTTCCTGTAACATCGGGTGGTGTAGGTGTCCTGGAGGGCAGGTAGTTTGCCCCCGGTGATGCGTTGTGCAGTCCTCACTACCCTCTGGAGAGCCTTACGGTTGAGGGCGGAGCAGTTGCCGTATACAGCCCGCCAGGATGCTCTCGATTGTGCATCTGTAGAAGTTTGTGAGTGCTTTTGGTGACAAGCCGAATTTCTTCAGCCTCCTGAGGTTGAAGAGGCGCTGCTGCGCCTTCTTCACGTCGCTGTCAGTGTGAGTGGACCAATTCAGTTTGTCTGTGATGTGTATGCCGAGGAACTTAAAACTAGCTACCCTCTCCACTACTGTTCCATCGATGTGGATAGGGGGGTGTTCCCTCTGCTGTTTCCTGAAGTCCACAATCATCTCCTTAGTTTTGTTGACGTTGAGTGTGAGGTTATTTTCCTGACACCACACTCCGAGGGCCCTCACCTCCTCCCTGTAGGCCGTCTCGTCGTTGTTGGTAATCAAGCCTACCACTGTTGTGTCGTCCGCAAACTTGATGATTGAGTTGGAGGCGTGCGTGGCCACGCAGTCGTGGGTGAACAGGGAGTACAGGAGAGGGCTCAGAACGCACCCTTGTGGGGCCCCCGTGTTGAGGATCAGCAGGGAGAAGATGTTGTTGCCTACCCTCACCACCTGGGGGCGGCCCGTCAGGAAGTCCAGTACCCAGTTGCACAGGGCGGGGTCGAGACCCAGGGTCTCGAGCTTGATGACGAGCTTGGAGGGTACTATGGTGTTGAATGCCGAGCTGTAGTCGATGAACAGCATTCTCACATAGGTATTCCTCTTGTCCAGGTGGGTTAGGGCAGTGTGGTTGAGATTGCATCGTCTGTGAACCTATTTGGGCGGTAAGCAAATTGGAGTGGGTCTAGGGTGTCAGGTAGGGTGGAGGTGATATGGTCCTTGACTAGTCTCTCAAAGCACTTCATGATGACGGAAGTGAGTGCTACGGGGCGGTAGTCGTTTAGCTCAGTTATCTTAGCTTTCTTGGGAACAGGAACAATGGTGGCTCTCTTGAAGCATGTGGGAACAGCAGACTGGTATAGGGATTGATTGAATATGTCCGTAAACACACCGGCCAGCTGGTCTGCGCATGCTCTGAGGGCGCGGCTGGGGATGCCGTCTGGGCCTGCAGCCTTGCGAGGGTTAACACGTTTAAATGTCTTACTCACCTCGGCTGCAGTGAAGGAGAGACCGCATGTTTTCGTTGCAGGCCGTGTCAGTGGCACTGTATTGTCCTCAAAGCGGGCAAAAAAGTTATTTAGTCTGCCTGGGAGCAAGACATCCTGGTCCGTGACTGGGCTGGGTTTCATCTTGTAGTCCGTGATTGACTGTAGACCCTGCCACATGCCCCTTGTGTCTGAGCCATTGAATTGAGATTCCACTTTGTCTCTGTACTGACGTTTAGCTTGTTTAATAGCCTTGCGGAGGGAATAGCTGCATTGTTTATATTCGGACATGTTACCAGACACCTTGCCCTGATTAAAAGCAGTGGTTCGCGCTTTCAGTTTCACGCGAATGCTGCCATCAATCCACGGTTTCTGGTTTGGGAATGTTTTTATCGTTGCTATGGGAACGACATCTTCGACGCACGTTCTAATGAACTCGCACACCGAATCAGCGTATTAGTCAATATTTCCATCTGACGCAATACGAAACATGTCCCAGTCCACGTGATGGAAGCAGTCTTGGAGTGTAGAGTCAGCTTGGTCTGACCAGCGTTGGACAGACCTCAGCGTGGGGGCCTCTTGTTTTAGCTTCTGCCTGTAGGCAGGGATCAGCAAAATGGAGTCGTGGTCAGCTTTCCCGAAAGGGGAGCGGGGCAGGGCCTTATATGCGTCGCGGAAGTTAGAGTAACAATGATCCAAGGTTTTACCACCCCTGGTTGCGCAATCGATATGGTGATAAAATTTAGGGAGTCTTGTTTTCAGATTAGCTTAGTTAAAATCCCCAGCTACAATAAATGCAGCCTCCGGATAAATGGTTTCCAGTTTGCAAAGAGTTAAATAAAGTTCGTTCAGAGCCATCGATGTGTCTGCTTGGGGGGGATATATACGGCTGTGATTATAATCGAAGAGAATTCTCTTGGAAGATAATGCGGTCTACATTTGATTGTGAGGAATTCTAAATCAGGTGAACAGAAGGATTTGAGTTCCTGTATGTTTCCTTCATCACACCATGTCCCGTTAGTCATGAGGCATACGCCCCCGCCACTCTTCTTACCAGAGAGATGTATGTTTCTGTCGGCGCGATGCGTGGAGAAACCCGTTGGCTGCACCGCCCTGGATAGCGTCTTCCCAGTAAGCCATGTTTCCGTGAAGCAGAGAACGTTGCAGTCTGATGTCCCTCTGGAATGCCACCCTTGCTCGGATTTCGTCAACCTTGTTGTTGAGAGACTGGACATTGGCAAGAAGAATGCTGGGAAGTGGTGCGCTATGTGCCCTTTTTCGGAGTCTGACCAGAACACCGCCTCGTTTCCCTCTTTTTCGGAGTCGTTTCCTTGGGTCGCTGCATGCGATCCATTCCGTTGTCCTGTTTGTAAGGCAGAACACAGGATCCGCGTCGCGGAAAACATATTCTTGGTCGTACTGATGGTGAGTTTACGCTGATCTTATATTCAGTAGTTCTTCTCGACTGTATGTAATGAAACCTAAGATGACCTGGGGTACTAATGTAAGAAATAACACGTAAAAAAACAAAAAACTGCATAGTTTCCTAGGAACGCGAAGCGAGGCGGCCATCTCAGTCGGCGCCAGAAGTACAAGTGGTAGTTGAGGTAGATATGTATTATGTATTATGTTGCTGTAATGGTAGGTATGTATTATGTTGCTGTAGTGGGAGTTGAGGTAGATATGTATTATGTTGCTGTAGTGGGAGTTGAGGTAGATATGTATTATGTTGCTGTAGTGGGAGTTGAGGTAGATATGTATTATGTTGCTGTAGTGGTAGTTGAGGTAGATATGTATTATGTTGCTGTAATGGTAGGTATGTATTATGTTGCTGTAGTGGGAGTTGAGGTAGATATGTATTATGTTGCTGTAGTGGTAGTTGAGGTAGATATGTATTATGTTGCTGTAATGGTAGGTATGTATTATGTTGCTGTAGTGGGAGTTGAGGTAGATATGTATTATTTTGCTGTAGTGGTCGTTGAGGTAGATATGTATTATGTTGCTGTAGTGGGAGTTGAGGTAGATATGTATTATGTTGCTGTAGTGGGAGTTGAGGTAGATATGTATTATGTTGCTGTAGTGGGAGTTGAGGTAGATATGTATTATGTTGCTGTAGTGGGAGTTGAGGTAGATATGTATTATGTTGCTGTAATGGTAGGTATGTATTATGTTGCTGTAGTGGGAGTTGAGGTAGATATGTATTATTTTGCTGTAGTGGTCGTTGAGGTAGATATGTATTATGTTGCTGTAGTGGGAGTGGCTGTAGAGTTATTATTTTGATGTAGTGGAAGTTGAGGTAGATATGTATTATGTTGCTGTAGTGGTAGTTGATGGTAGATATGTATTATGTTGCTGTAATGGTAGGTATGTATTATGTTGCTGTTGGTAGTTGAGGCTAGATATGTATTATGTTGCTGTAGTGGGAGTTGAGGTAGATATGTATTATGTTGCTGTAGTGGGAGTTGAGGTAGATATGTATTATTTTGCTGTAGTGGAAGTTGAGGTAGATATGTATTATGTTGCTGTAGTGGTAGTTGAGGTAGATATGTATTATGTTGCTGTAATGGTAGGTATGTATTATGTTGCTGTAGTGGGAGTTGAGGTAGATATGTATTATGTTGCTGTAATGGTAGTGTAGATTATGTTGCTGTAGTAGGTAGATATGTATTATGTTGCTGTAGTGGGAGTTGAGGTAGATATGTATTATGTTGCTGTAGTGGGAGTTGAGGTAGATATGTATTATGTTGCTGTAGTGGGAGTTGAGTTGATTATGGCTAGAGGTATGTATTATGTTGCTGTAGTGGTAGTTGAGGTAGATATGTATTATGTTGCTGTAATGGTAGGTATGTATTATGTTGCTGTAGTGGGAGTTGAGGTAGATATGTATTATGTTGCTGTAATGGTAGGTATGTATTATGTTGCTGTAGTGGTAGTTGAGGTAGATATGTATTATGTTGCTGTAGTGGGAGTTGAGGTAGATATGTATTATGTTGCTGTAGTGGGAGTTGAGGTAGATATGTATTATGTTGCTGTAGTGGGAGTTGAGGTAGATATGTATTATGTTGCTGTAGTGGGAGTTGAGGTAGATATGTATTATGTTGCTGTAGTGGGAGTTGAGGTAGATATGTATTATGTTGCTGTAATGGTAGGTATGTATTATGTTGCTGTAGTGGTAGTTGAGGTAGGTATGTATTATGTTGCTGTAGTGGGAGTTGAGGTAGATATGTACTATGTTGCTGTAGTGGGAGTTGAGGTAGATATGTATTATGTTGCTGTAATGGTAGGTATGTATTATGTTGCTGTAGTGGAGGTTGAGGTAGATATGAATTATGTTGCTGTAGTGGGAGTTGAGGTAGATATGTATTATGTTGCTGTAGTGGGAGTTGAGGTAGATATGTATTATGTTGCTGTAGTGGGAGTTGAGGTAGATATGTATTATGTTGCTGTAGTGGGAGTTGAGGTAGATATGTATTATGTTGCTGTAATGGTAGGTATGTATTATGTTGCTGTAATGGTAGGTATGTATTATGTTGCTGTAGTGGTAGTTGAGGTAGATATGTATTATGTTGCTGTAGTGGGAGTTGAGGTAGATATGTATTATGTTGCTGTAGTGGTAGTTGAGGTAGATATGTATTATGTTGCTGTAGTGGGAGTTGAGGTAGATATGTATTATGTTGCTGTAATGGTAGGTATGTATTATGTTGCTGTAGTGGTAGTTGAGGTAGATATGTATTATGTTGCTGTAGTGGGAGTTGAGGTAGATATGTATTATGTTGCTGTAGTGGGAGTTGAGGTAGATATGTATTATGTTGCTGTAATGGTAGGTATGTATTATGTTGCTGTAGTGGTAGTTGAGGTAGGTATGTATTATGTTGCTGTAGTGGGAGTTGAGGTAGATATGTATTATGTTGCTGTAGTGGGAGTTGAGGTAGATATGTATTATGTTGCTGTAATGGTAGGTATGTATTATGTTGCTGTAGTGGAAGTTGAGGTAGATATGTATTATGTTGCTGTAGTGGGAGTTGAGGTAGATATGTATTATGTTGCTGTAGTAGTTGAGGTAGATATGTATTATGTTGCTGTAGTGGGAGTTGAGCTGTAGATATGTATTATGTTGCTGCTGTAGTGGGAGTTGAGGTAGATATGTATTATTTTGCTGTAGTGGGAGTTGGGTAGAGATATGTATTATGTTGCTGTAGTGGTAGTTGAGGTAGATATGTATTATGTTGCTGTAATGGTAGGTATGTATTATGTTGCTGTAGTGGTAGTTGAGGTAGATATGTATTATGTTGCTGTAGTGGGAGTTGAGGTAGATATGTATTATGTTGCTGTAGTGGGAGTTGAGGTAGATATGTATTATGTTGCTGTAGTGGGAGTTGAGGTAGATATGTATTATTTTGCTGTAGTGGGAGTTGAGGTAGATATGAATTATGTTGCTGTAGTGGTAGTTGAGGTAGATATGTATTATGTTGCTGTAATGGTAGGTATGTATTATGTTGCTGTAGTGGTAGTTGAGGTAGATATGTATTATGTTGCTGTAGTGGGAGTTGAGGTGGATATGTATTATGTTGCTGTAGTGGTAGTTGAGGTAGATATGTATTATGTTGCTGTAGTGGGAGTTGAGGTAGATATGTATTATGTTGCTGTAGTGGGAGTTGAGGTAGATATGTATTATGTTGCTGTAGTGGGAGTTGAGGTAGATATGTATTATGTTGCTGTAGTGGGAGTTGAGGTAGATATGTATTATTTTGCTGTAGTGGAAGTTGAGGTAGATATGTATTATGTTGCTGTAGTGGTAGTTGAGGTAGATATGTATTATGTTGCTGTAATGGTAGGTATGTATTATGTTGCTGTAGTGGGAGTTGAGTTAGATATGTATTATGTTGCTGTAATGGTAGGTATGTATTATGTTGCTGTAGTGGTAGTTGAGGTAGATATGTATTATGTTGCTGTAGTGGGAGTTGAGGTAGATATGTATTATGTTGCTGTAGAGGGAGTTGAGGTAGATATGTATTATGTTGCTGTAGTGGGAGTTGAGGTAGATATGTATTATGTTGCTGTAATGGTAGGTATGTATTATGTTGTAGTAGTGGGAGTTGAGATAGATATGTATTATGTTGCTGTAGTGGGAGTTGAGGTAGATATGTATTATGTTGCTGTAATGGTAGGTATGTATTATGTTGCTGTAGTGGTAGTTGAGGTAGATATGTATTATGTTGCTGTAGTGGGAGTTGAGGTAGATATGTATTATGTTGCTGTAATGGTAGGTATGTATTATGTTGTAGTAGTGGGAGTTGAGATAGATATGTATTATGTTGCTGTAGTGGGAGTTGAGGTAGATATGTATTATGTTGCTGTAATGGTAGGTATGTATTATGTTGCTGTAGTGGTAGTTGAGGTAGATATGTATTATGTTGCTATAATGGTAGGTATGTATTATGTTGCTGTAGTGGTAGTTGAGGTAGATATGTATTATGTTGCTGTAGTGGTAGTTGAGGTAGATATGTATTATGTTGCTGTAGTGGTAGTTGAGGTAGTTATGTATTATGTTGCTATAATGGTAGGTATGTATTATGTTGCTGTAGTGGTAGTTGAGGTAGATATGTATTATGTTGCTGTAGAGGGAGTTGAGGTAGATATGTATTATGTTGCTATAATGGTAGGTATGTATTATGTTGCTGTAGTGGTAGTTGAGGTAGATATGTATTATGTTGCTGTAGTGGTAGTTGAGGTAGATATGTATTATGTTGCTGTAGAGGGAGTTGAGGTAGATATGTATTATGTTGCTGTAGTGGTAGTTGAGGTAGATATGTATTATGTTGCTGTAGTGGTAGTTGAGGTAGATATTTATTATGTTGTTGTAGAGATAGTTGAGGTAGATATGTACTATGTTGCTGTAGTGGTAGTTGAGGTAGATATGTATTATGTTGTAGTAGAGGGAGTTGAGGTAGATATATATGTATTATGTTGCTGTAGTGGTAGTTGAGGTAGATATGTATTATGTTGCTGTAGTGGTAGTTGAGGTAGATATGTATTATGTTGCTGTAGTGGGAGTTGAGGTAGATATGTATTATGTTGCTGTAGTGGGAGTTGAGGTAGATATGTATTATGTTGCTGTAGTGGTAGTTGAGTTAGATATGTATTATGTTGCTGTAGTGGGAGTTTTGTCTTGTGTTGGTAGTGTCAGCATGAGAATATCAAACTCGTCCTCTCTTAGCCAACTGGCTGCTCTCCCCGTCCCACATCACCACGGAAACCCACGCACCCATCTGTGAGTCTGCCGCTCCCCTTCTTCCTTCCACACGTCACCGGTCCCACCGGGCTCCCCCAAACACACGCACAGAGAGAGAGATGGAGTGAGAGAAATAGAAAAGAAAGGATGACAGGAAGAAGGATAACCTACACTACATAGCGGACCTTGGAGCGTCTGTCCAAGCTGCTGAGCCTAATGCGCTAATACAACAACGCCTATGTGCCAAGATCAATGCCCCACCGATCAATGAACGGAACAAACTGCAGCTAAACACACACACCGACAGAGCGGTGTGGCTCAGATTACAGCCTGCCGTTAGCGTCCAGGCTAATGTACTGAATACAAGGAGTAATGACCCGGCCTGGGGGGCAGCAAGGGGGCGAGAGCACTGAGCCCAGGGAATGATGGACAGCAAGGGAGAGCCAATGATGGTGCTCTGTCAGACAGGCACATTGTGGTATTGGCTTCTTTTGGGTCTTTTAAGGACACAAGAAGGTCAGAGAGGAGATGTGGGGGGGGTACATTCCAATGCGTAAGGACAAGTGCTTCTACAACTCTGCCTCTAACGTCTCTACCCAACTAGTTGGAAGTTCCAGTTTGCTACCAAGAGTGGTTGAACACCTGCCCATCCTAAAGTGTGTCAGAGAGAGAGAGAGAGAGAGAGAGAGAGAGAGAGATATGGAGGGGAGTGATGTATTACATGGCGTGAATTGGGGGAGGGAGGGAGGGGCGAATGAAAAATGAAAGGCAGGGGGTGGGACTGCTGTTTTGCAGGAGTTTACAGACCGCTGCAGCCCATTTTGAACATGTCTCTGGGGACGCTGGAAGAGGCAATTACAGAGACGCCCCACTAGGGACTGTAGTCTTCGACGGCTGCTCCTCCCACCATCTCACTGTTTCTCCCTCTACAGAGCTCTGCCATGCAGACACAAACACTCCTCTTTCATGCTCAGAAATACATCTCTTTCTCTTGTCTCTCTGTTTTAGAAATTCTTTGAGATTTCTCCTCCAGTAAACTTTTGGAGAGCTACAGTACCCCCGGGTCAGCATTCCATCCTCTAGCCTGCCTTTATGAAGCAGGATATAAGCTCCATTCCTTCAGACACCGTTGAGAGCATCATTCAGTTCCTCCTCCAGTCCCGTATTCCTTCCTCTCAGGGTAAACCCTGCTTATGTCGGACAACAGGAATCATGTTTTAGCATTAAACACATGACAGTGCAAACATCATAACACAGTGCCAAGGCATGTTCAGCATGTCTGGTTGTGTTAACATTTTTTTTTTCACCTTTATTTAACCAGGTAGGCTAGTTGAGAACAAGTTCTCATTTGCAACTGCGACCTGGCCAAGATAAAGCATAGCAGTGTGAACAGACAACACAGAGTAACACATGGAGTAAATAATTAACAAGTCAATAACACAGTAGAAAATAAAAAGGGGAGTCTATATACATTGTGTGCAAAAGGCATGAGGAGGTAGGCGAATAATTACAATTTTGCAGATTAACACTGGAGTGATAAATGATCAGATGGTCATGTATAGGTAGAGATATTGGCATGTCTGTCTGTCTGTCTGTCTGTCTGTCTGTCTGTCTGTCTGTCTGTCTGTCTGTCTGTCTGTCTGTCTGTCTGTCTGTCTGTCTGTCTGTCTGTCTGTCTGTCTGTCTGTCTGTCTGTCTGTCTGTCTGTCTGTCTGTCTGTCTGTCTGTCTGTCTGTCTGTCTGTCTGTCTGTCTGTCTGTCTGTCTGTCTGTCTGTCTGTCTGTCTGTGTCTGTTTGTGTGTTTGTGTGTCTGTGTGTTTGTGTGTCTGTGTGTTTGTGTGTCTGTGTGTCTGTGTGTCTGTGTGTGTGTGTGACTGAGCTTCCATGACTGGAAAGTGTGGGGGGGCATACTGCAGACCGGAGACTTTTATCTCCCTCACCAACTTCAAACATCTGCTATCTGAGCAGCTAACCGATCGCTGCAGCTGTACATAGTCTATCGGTAAATAGCCCACCCATTTTTACCTACCTCATCCCCATACTGTTTTTATTTATTTACTTTTCTGCTCTTTTGCACACCAATATCTCTACCTGTACATTACCATCTGATCATTTATCACTCCAGTGTTAATCTGCAATATTGTAATTATTCGCCTACCTCCTCATGCCTTTTGCACACAATGTATATAGACTCCCCTTTTTTTTCTACTGTGTTATTGACTTGTTAATTGTTTACTCCATGTGTAACTCTGTGTTGTCTGTTCACACTGCTATGCTTTATCTTGGCCAGGTCGCAGTTGCAAATGAGAACTTGTTCTCAACCAGCCTACCTGGTTAAATAAAGGTGGGGGAAAAAATGTTGCCAAGGCAACCAATCTCCAGACAATACCGCCATTCATTCACCTCCCCTAGAGGCTAAGGACTTTCTGATTGATTGACTGACTGTCTGATTCCTATTATTAGAATATTTTTGTTACCTTATTCTTCCAGGTGATTTTCTC
Source organism: Oncorhynchus gorbuscha (assembly GCF_021184085.1). Lineage (NCBI taxonomy): Eukaryota > Metazoa > Chordata > Actinopteri > Salmoniformes > Salmonidae > Oncorhynchus > Oncorhynchus gorbuscha. The sequence continues at coordinate 28,975,573 of NC_060198.1, read as the reverse complement.
ATCTTTTAATTTACAAACGTTCCTGAAAACACCATTCCAATTATGCATCCAGACCGACCGGGGAGTCATTACTTTAGGGGAAATATCTGTCTTTATTTAGTGTGATTAGAGAGAAAATCAGCATTTATTTTCTGTACATTCCTTTGAAGGTTCTTTGAAGTTTGACGGTAGGGAGGTTGAACAATCCATCACAGTAGCATAAAGACCAGACAATTAACCACATATGTTTTAGTTAACAGTTGGGGGGGGAAGTAATGTTGGCCTAATCCAGGGGTTTTCACATTTCTCCTCGGGGACCCCCAGACAGTATTTGAATCATTCCACTAGCACACCTGATTCAACTTGTCAACTAATCATCAAACCCTTGAACAGGTGAATCAGGTGACACAGTTCAGTACTACAACAAAAGTGTGAGTCCCCGAGGCGAGGTTTGAGAACCACCGGCCTTATCATTGCCCAGGTTTATTAGACTACTTGTCTGGAAGACTTCCTTGCAGCTCTCACTTTCCCTACCTGACTCCTTATATATCTTGTCTGCTTCCTCCCTTCTCTCTCCATCACCACGTTCCTTTGAAAAGATGCTCCTCTCTGTGAACCACCTGACATCTCCCCTCACATCCATGAGCCCCAGCTGGCGCTCTGTTTGAAGTGCTGATCACTATGTTCCAGGTTACCGTCACCGCTTGGTCCACCTGCCACACACACACCTCAGCCACCTGTCACTTAACGTGCCTAAGGTACCTCAGAGACCAGACTCTCTTTTCTATCGCTCTTACTTTCTCACGTTTTCCTTGTCTTCAAATGGTCTTTATCTCTCCCTCTTCACCTTTGGACACCTGCGATTTATTGGTGATACTATATTATGACTCGCACTCTTTCCATGACAGACTGACCAGGTGAATCCAGGTGAAAGCTACTATCCTTATTGATGACAGCTGTTAAATTCACTTCAATCAGTGCAGATATAGTGGAGGAGACAGGTCAAATAAGGATGTTTAAGCCTTGAGGCAATTGAGACATGGATTGTGTATGTGTGGATTCAGAGGGTGAATGGGCAAGACAAAATGTTTAAGTGCCTTTGAACGGGGTATGTGTAGTAGGTGCCAGGCGCACTGGTTTGAGTATGTCAAGAACTGCAACTCTGCTGGGTTTTTCATGCTCATCAGTTTCCCTTTGTATCAAGAATGGTCCACCACCCAAAGGACACCCAAAAGACAACTTGACAAAACTGTGGGAGTCAAGATGGGCCAGCATCCCTGTGGAATGCTTTTGACACCTTGTAGAGTCCATGCCCAGACAGAATTGAGGCTGTTCTGAGGACAAAAGGGGGTGGAAGTCGATATTACTAAGGTGTTCTTAATGTTTTGTACACTCAGTACAATATTTTGATATGACATGACTTGGTTTGATTATAGAAAACGGTCTGTTCTCATGGAAGAAAAAACCCTACATGCTAAAGGTGTGTGTTGCCTGTTGCATTTGTTTCCTGGGCCCGTCTCTAATGAGAGATGAGCAGGTCAGCAGGGGGTCTAGTCAGCATTGTAAGGCACAGTAAACCGCCTGGAATTACCCCTACTAACCAGCTGCTTTACCCTGCATTAGATATCATTACTCCATCATTAGAAAAGCCTCAACCATGATCCAAACTCAACAGCACAAAACAAACTGCCTACGGTTTGTTAGTGTGAGTCTTACTCCAATCAAATGAAATAATAATCATGTTTACGCCATTATTCTCGCTCAGTGCCTAATTAGTCAAATATAAGGCAGACACGGTACTCAATTAGAATACAATTAAGGTAGAGCTGGGTTTCCAATATGGCGGAGGATCCTGACAGAGAGAGAGAGACAGCTAGCGGTGGCTGCTAGGTTTGGTTTAACGTTAGCAGTGGTATCTCTGTTTGGATGGGTGTCTTGTAAAACAAGCTCAAATTGGGTCGTTTCTTCTGCATGGCTGGCTGTCAGACTCTAGTCTAAATGCAAAGGGATGTACCGTAGCAATTTGTTTGACCTGGCAGTACGCGGAGGAGTTTTAGAGCTGGGAGTTGGAGGGGGAAGAAAGTAGCGGGTCGCTATCACCCAAAATAACTGTGTTTCTGTGTTTGGGATGTTGGAGACAGCCGTGGGTTTGCTGTACAGTTGTATAACAGCTCTGGGTGCTGCAGTAACTGGATACAGACCGGCTATAGGTACAACTGCCTGTCTGTCAGCAGCATCTGTCAGCAGCAACAGTGATAAAAGTATGGGGGTTCTCTCTCTCTTCCTTTCACATCTTCCTTTATTTCAACCAAACACTTTGTTGAGGCCCCATTCCTCGTATTGCTCTTCAGCGAGGGGAGGAAGGCTCGCTAGCTGTGAAGTGCTTCCAGCAGAATTAGTGACTGCTTTACTCCTGGGTGCATTTGACGGCACGTAGCACTTGGAAACAGGGCGGCTGCATCATTAATGGTATTTCTGTTCCGTGCACTATTTAACTTGGAACTTCTCTTCTGGGAGGGCCTCTCCATGGCACTGTGCCCATATTAGGATGTTCTCTCATCAGGCTGATGCTGTCACCGCTCTTGGCTGGCCTCTGCTCTAGCTGCTGTGGAGGAGATAAACAGGCTGTTAACAGACGCTGCTCTGCCTGCTCTGACCTTCCCCTAATGGACCAGGATCTGATTTATGGACCAGGATCTGATCTATGGACCAGGATCTGATCTATGGACCAGGATCTGATCTATGGACCAGGATCTGATCTATGGACCAGGATCTGATCTGTGGACCAGGATCTGATCTATGGACCTAGGATTTGATATATAGACATAGGATCTGATCTATGGACTTAGGATCTGATCTATGGACCTAGGATCGGATCTATGGACCAGGATATGATCTATGGACCATGGATCTGATATATAGACCTAGGATCTGATATATGCTTCTCAGCCATAAATACACAAAGGAGGAAATGAGAAAGAAAACACACACACACGCACACACCCGAGCCATCTCCCCCTTTGCCCACGTCTCCCCAGCAGGACAATATTAAGGAGGCTTTGAATTGCGATGTATTGTGCCTGTGCCTGTGTCTCCTCACACTCATAATAACCACCCCACTCAGCTAAGCTCATGAATATGCAGTCACACTTCAGCCCGGAGATGGAGTGCTTCTTAAATCCTCAGTTTATGACTTTATATCTTCATATTTTTGTCAAGTGTTCATCAAATCAAATAAAATCAAATGTATTTATGTTGCCCTTCGTACATCAGCTGATATCTCAAAGTGCTGTACAGAAACCCAGCCTAAAACCTCAAACAGCAAGCAATGCAGGTGTTGAAGCACGTTGGCTAGGAAAAACTCCCTATTAAGGCCAACACCTAGGAAGAAACCTAGAGAGGAACCAGGCTATGAGGGGTGGCCAGTCCTCTTCTGGCTGTGCCGGGTGGAGATTATAATAGAACATGGCCAAGATGTTCAAATGTTCATAAATGGTCAAATAATAGTAATCCTAATGAACAGGTCAGGGTTCCATAGCCGCAGGTAGAACAGTTGAAACTGGAGTTGAAACTGGAGCAGCAGCACGGCCAGGTGGACAGGGGACAATAAGGAGTCTTCATGCCAGGAGAAAGAGAGAATTAGAGAGAGCATACTTAATTTCACACAGGACACCGGATAAGACAGTAGAAGTACTCCAGATATAACAAACTGACCCTAGTCCCCCGACACCTAAACTACTGCAGCATAAATACTGGAGGCTGAGACAGGAGGGGTCAGGAGACACTGTGGCCCCATCTGATGATACCCCCGGACAGGGCCAAACAGGAAGTATATAACCCCACCCACTTTGCCAAAACACAGCCCTCGCACCACTAGAGGGATATCTTCAACCACCAATTTACCATCCTGAGACAAGGCCAAGTATAGCCCACAAAAATCTCTGCCACGGCACAACCCAAGGGGGGGCCCCAACCCAGACAAGAAGATCACATCAGTGACTCAACCCAGAGCACCAGTAAGCCAGTGACTCAGCCCCTGTAATAAGGTGAGAGGCAGAGAATCCCAGTGGAAAGAGGGGAACCGGTCAGGCAGAGACAGCAAGGGCGGTTCGTTGCTCCAGAGCCTTTCCGTTCACCTTCACACTCCTGGGCCAGACTACACTCAATCAAATGACCCACTGAAGAGATGAGTTTTCAGTAAAGACTTAAAGGTTGAGACCGAGTTTGCGTCTCTCACATGGGTAGGCAGACCATTCCATAAAAATTGAGCTCTATAGGAGAAAGCCCTGCCTCCAGCTGTTTGCTTAGAAATTCTAGGGACAATTAGGAGGCCTGCGTCTTGTGACCGTAGCGTACATGTAGGTATGTACGGCAGGACCAAATCAGAGAGATAGTTAGGAGCAAGCCCATGTAATGCGTTGTAGGTTAGCAGTAAAAACCTTGAAATCAGCCCTTGTCTTGACAGGAAGCCTGTGTAGGGAGGCTAGCACTGGAGTAATATAATAATTTAATTTTGTCTAGTCAGGATTCTAGCAGCTGTATTTAGCACTAACTGATGTTTATTTAGTGCTTTATCCGGGTAGCCGGAAAGTAGAGCATTGCAGTAGTCTAACCTAGAAGTAACAAAAGCAAAAGCAGAATTTTTCTGCATAATTCTTGGAGAGAAAGTTTCTGATTTTTGCCATGTTACGTAGTAGGAAAAAAGCTGTCCTTGAAACAGTCTTGATATGTTCGTCAAAAGAGAGATCAGGGTCCAGAGTAACGCAGAGGTCCTTCACAGATTTATTTGAGACGACTGTACAACCATCAAGATTAATTATCAGATTCAATAGAAGATCTCTTTGTTTCTCGGGACCTAGAACTAGCATCTACATTTACATTTACATTTAAGTCATTTAGCAGACGCTCTTATCCAGAGCGACTTACAAATTGGTGCATTCACCTTATGACATCCAGTGGAACAGTCACTTTACAATAGTGCATCTAAATCTTAAAGGGGGGGGGGGGGAATACTTATCCTATCCTAGGTATTCCTTAAAGAGGTGGGGTTTCAGGTGTCTCCGGAAGGTGGTGATTGACTCCGCTGTCCTGGCGTCGTGAGGGAGTTTGTTCCACCATTGGGGGGCCAGAGCAGCGAACAGTTTTGACTGGGCTGAGCGGGAGCTGTACTTCCTCAGTGGTAGGGAGGCGAGCAGGCCAGAGGTGGATGAACGCAGTGCCCTTGTTTGGGTGTAGGGCCTGATCAGAGCCTGGAGGTACTGAGGTGCCGTTCCCCTCACAGCTCCGTAGGCAAGCACCATGGTCTTGTAGCGGATGCGAGCTTCAACTGTAAGCCAGTGGAGAGAACGGAGGAGCGGGGTGACGTGAGAGAACTTGGGAAGGTTGAACACCAGACGGGCTGCGGCGTTCTGGATGAGTTTAAAAGTAGAACGTTTGCAGCCATCCTTATGTCTGAAACACAGGCTTCTAGCTAGGGCAATTTTGGGGCTTCACCATGTTTCATTGAAATGTACAGCTGTGTGTCATACGCATTGCAGTGAAAGTTAACATTATGTTTTCGATTGACATCCCCAAGAGGTAAAATATATAGTGAAAACAATAGTGGTCCTAAAACGGAACCTTGAGGAACACCGAAATTTACAGTTGATTTGTCAGAGGACAAGCCATTCACAGAGACAAACTGATATCTTTCCGACAGATAAGACCTAAACCAGGCCAGAACCTGTCCGTGTAGACAAATTTGGGTCTCCAATCTCTCCAAAAGAATGTAGTGATCGATGGCATCAAAAGCAGCACTAAGGTCTAGGAGCAGGAGGACAGATGCAGAGCCTCGGTCTGATGCCATTAAAAGGTAATTTACCATCTTCACAAGTGCAGTCTCAATGCTATGATGGGGTCTAAAACCAGACTGAAGCATTTCATATACATTGTTTGTCTTCAGGAAGGCAGTGAGTTGCTAAGCAACAGCCTTTCTAAAAATTTTGAGAGGAATGGAAGATTTGATATAGGCCAATAGTTTTTAAAATATTTTCTGGGTCAAGGTTCGGCTTTTTCAAGAGAGGCTTTATTACTGCCACTTTTAGTGAGTTTGGTACACATCCGGTGGATAGAGAGCCGTTTATTATGTTCAACATAGGAGGGCCTAGCACAGGAAGCAGCTCTTTTAGTAGTTTAGTTGGAATAGGGTCCAGTATGCAGCTTGAAGGTTTAGAGGCCATGACTATTTTCATCATTGTGTCAAGAGATATAGTACTAAAACACTTGAGTGTCTCCCTTGATCCTAGGTCCTGGCAGAGTTGTGCAGACTCAGGACAACTGAGCTTTGAAAGAATACGCAGATTTAAAGAGGAGTCTGTAATTTGCTTTCTAATAATCATGATATTTTCCTCAAAGAAGTTCATGAATGTATTACTGCTGAAGTGAAAGCCATCCTCACTTGGGGAATGCTGCTTTTTAGTTAGCTTTGTGACAGTATCAAAAATACATTTTGGATTGTTCTTATTTTCCTCAATTAAGTTGGGAAAATAGGATGATCGAGCAGCAGTAAGGGTTCTTCGATACTGCACCATGGTCTTTAATTAAAACACACTAAAAAAGCTCATTACCTGGTCTTGATTGCTTGCCTGCCATAGTGTCAGCAGGTACAGGCTATAAGAAGGGACAGCATTGTTGCTTTCTGGTCTGTACTGTAGTAGGGCTTGCTACCTGTATTTTCCCCTATCTGATGGATTAGGAACAACACCTGACTCCCCTGATATGATTCCTCCTCATGCTGTGTAGGTGTGTGTATGTGTGTATGTGTGGGAGCATACCACCACTATGCCCTTGAAGTGATTGTGAATACAGTGAAATGTGAAAAGATAGATTCCGTGTGAGTGTGGTTGCGAATATCGTAGTGTGTGTGTGTGTGTGTGTGTGTGTGTGTGTGTGTGTGTGTGTGTGTGTGTGTGTGTGTGTGTGTGTGTGTGTGTGTGTGTGTGTGTGTGTGTGTGTGTGTGTGTGTGTGTGTGTGTGTGTGTGTGTGTGTGTGTGTGTGTGTGTGTGTGTGTGTGTGTGTACAGATGACACAGCTGGCTGGTCCTGATAAGGACTGTGTGTGCCCACCTGCCTCCACCCACCTGCCTCCTTTTTATAAACGGGCGATTTTCTCCTCCCTCCTCCCTCCCGCAGAAAACCCTCACCATCCCCTCTCTCTCTCTCTCTCTCTCTCTCTCTCTCTCTCTCTCTCTCTCTCTCTCTCTCTCTCTCTCTCAATTCAATTCAATTCGCTTTACTGGCATGACGTACATATTGCATATGTACATATTGCCAAAGCTTATTTTGGATATTACAATGTAAAACATAAAAATAAAAATGAGAATCAAAATTGTCAACGGGACAACAGTCCAATTTGTATGACTCTCTGGATAAGAGCGTCTGCTAAATGTAAATGTAAATGTAAATGTAACAACAATAACCAAGGGTCTAAATAACCATACATACAACAATAACAATATGTATACAGTAGAGGACATGTGCAGTTTGATTGGTCTGTCAGACACTGTCCCTCAACTTATGGCAGGCAGCAATGTAGTGCGCTGCCAATCCACAGCTCTCTGCGTCCTCCCCCAAAAGGACGGGCAGCCCATCCCCATCAGAGAGATCTTTGAAACCTTGAATAAGGGGTTCAAATTCGGGAAAATTACACTCTCTAACTGTTTTATATTTTTGACATTTTGCCCACACCTCGCTGCCATTAAGTGCAATTGGTTCAAAACATATTCAATTCGTTTTAGCCCCAAAAATTTAATAGGTATTTCAATTTGAATGAGCTTTTTAATGGCGTAGAATGCCCTGCGTGCTTTCTCTCTCAGTTCATTCACTGCCTCATTAAGGTGTCCAGTTGAGCTTATTTTTAAACCTAAGTAATTGTAGTGTGTGCAGTACTCTATATATTTTGTACCAATTGAGAACTTTGGTCTTATTCCCTGAGATCTGGATATTCTCTGGAAAATCATTATTTTAGTCTTTTTGGGGTTTACTGCCAGGGCCCAGGTGTTACAGTACTGCTCTAGCAGGTCCAGGCTTTGCTGTAGGCCATGTGCTGTGGGTGACAGCAGGCATAGGTCATCTGCGACGAGTAGGCATTTAACTTCTGAATTGTGGAGACTAACACCAGGGGCCGAGGATTTTTCTAGTGGCCAATTCGTTGATGTAAATATTGAAGAGTACAGGGCTCAGATCGCAACCCTGGCAAAGGCCCCACCCCTGGTTAAAGAATTCTGTTCTTTTAATGTCAATTTTAATGCTGTACGTATTGCCAGTATACATTGATTTAATTATGTCATATGTTTTACCCCCTACACCACTTTCAAAAACTTTGTAGATAAGTCCTGTATGCCAAATATAATTAAATGCTTTTTGGAAGTTGATAAAGCAAGCGTATATTTTGATATTATTTTGGTGGACATGTTTATCTACCAGGGTGTGTAGGGTGTAAATATGATCAGTTGTGCAATGTTTTTGTAACAGCTTTCTTCCTGGGAAGGAGAGGCAGACCAAAACGCAGGGTGGTTAGAGTTCATGTTCTTTAATAAGAGACACTTAACATGAACTAACTACAAAACAATAAATGTGAAAGCCGAACACAGTCTTATCTGGTGCATTAGACACAAAGACAAGAAACAATCACCCACAAAACCCAATATAAAACAGGCTACCTAAATATGGTTCCCAATCAGAGACAATGACTAACACCTGCCTCTGATTGAAAACCATATCAGGGTAAACATAGAAATAGACAAACCAAACACACAACATAGAATGCCCACCCAGCTCACGTCCTGACCAACACTAAGACAAGGAAAACACAAAAGAACTATGGTCAGAATGTGACAGTTTTAGTATAAATTCAATTTGTCTTTTACTCAAGACATTGTGCTTATGAAGGAAGTTTAGAACTCTTCCATTTATAATACTACAGAAAACCTTCCCCAGGTTACTGTTCACACAAATGCCTCTGTAATTGTTAGGGTCAAATTTGTCTCCTTTCTTAAAGATTGGGGTTATGAGTCCTTGATTCCAGATGTCAAGGAAATAACCTACACTCAGGATCAAATTAAACAGTTTTAATATAGCCAATTGAAATGTTGCACCTTTTTGAGTTTGAGCATCTAATTTAGGATGCCATCAGGTCTGCACGCCTTTTTAAATTTGAGAGCCTGAAGTTTCTTATAGAGCTCCTGGTCAGTAATTGTGGAGTCCTGTGGATGTTGATTGTCCTTTATAGCTTTTTCTAATCGATTCAACTTCTCATGAATTTGGCGTTGTTCTGCGTTTGTGTCAATTTGAACGGTGTTGTAGAGTGTTTTAAAATGGGTTGTCCATATGTCACCATTTTGTATCGCTAATTCCTCTTGTTTAGATTTTTATTTTTATTTTTCCAAGGCGTAATTCACAATTATTTGGGTGTCTGTGCTTTTTGTTGGATAGTGTTCTACGTTTATTCCTTATAATTTTACAATCTGCATCAAACCAGTTGTCATCTGTGGTCTTTTTTTTAATAAAAAAAATCAATTTCAATTGTGCTTCTTTTGCCGTTTGCCTGAATATATAGTTGATGTTTTGTACTGCCAGATTGATGCCTTCTTTACTGTGAGTGAATGTGGCATCCAGAAACTTATCTAAGAGTGTCTGGATATTTTGGTTGCAGGTTGCTTTCTGGTATTCTTCTGTGCTGTTTTGGGCCCATCTGTATGAATTTCTGATGTTGTACAGCTTACTGGGCTGTGAATGTGTGGTTGATTCCATGTCTGTTCTTTTGAGGAACAAGGTAATTTGGCTGTGATCAGACAGAAGTGTTAGTGGCTTGACAGTGAATGAGCTGAGAGAGAAAGGGTCGATGTCTGTGATCATATAGTCTACGTGAATCTGCCGTCGACAAAGTACAGACCCAGGCTTCTACAGAGCTGCAAAAGATCCCTTCCGTTCTCGTTGACGGTGCTGCCACTGTTGTTTCTATGGGGGAGATTAAGACAGTTAGAGACACTATGGCCTGTAATAAAGCTGTCCCCTCGTGTGCTCGTTAGAACAGGTAGTGTTCCTGTGCGCGCATTTGTGTCCCCACAGATGAGCCTGGAAATGGCACGTCTCTTCCTCAAGGGTGGGGAAGGTCTCCTCTGAGTAATGTGGGGATTCTGAGGGGGGGAAATATATATATATATATATATATAGATATATATATATATATATATATATACTCTCTCTCTCTCTCTCTCTCTTTCTCTCTATGTCATCCCCTCTCTTACTTTCTCTCTCTCTCTCTCTCTCTCTCTCTCTCTCTCTCTCTCTCTCTCTCTCTCTCTCTCTCTCTCTCTCTCTCTCTCTCTTTGACACCAAATTACCTTGTTTGCTCAACCGAGGTAACGATTTCATTATAATTAACAGCTGCTTGTCAGGGCCTTTTTGTGTTTTGTTTGGTCAGAATAAATTAATATACTTATTCTGGAAGTGGGAGAGATGGTTTTCAGCTTTAATGTTTTGTAGCTGGTTTCATAAGCAGAGTTGTGCTGCTTCACTGACCCGATAGAGAGAACTCTAAATACACACAGATGGATAGGGTTCTCTATCTCTGCCTCACTATGGGTTGCATGAAATCAGTTGTATGATCAGTTATTTGTAGGGTGTTTGTGTGTGTTTGTCATGTTTGTCATGTTTGTTTTGTTTGGGAGTGTGCGGCTGCCTGTGCGGCTGCCTGTGCGGCTGCCTGTGCGACTGCCTGTGCGGTTGCCTGTGCGGTTGCATGTGCGGTTGCGTGTGTGTGTGTGTGTACTGCAGCCCCAGCCCATTGTAATGAAGATGTAGTAACTCATGTGCAGTGTGTCCCTGGGGAGATGAGAGGCTGTGGCTAACTGACAGGAGGGGGATATTAGAGAGATCGATCAGCTACACATCTATCAGGCCAGGTAAAGACTGCACAATTACCCTGTCGCCATTCCTCTAGGGATGCTATGTACCTGTCCTGAATATTTGTTTGTGTGTGACTGTGAGCTAACCAAGCACCTAACAGAGGCTCAATCACTTTGCATGTGTGTGCGCGCGTGTGTGTGTGCTTGTCAAAGCAGTGACCAATGGGGCAAGTAGCAGCCGGCCAGCTAGATCATTAGAATACCCAATGATACTGTCAAGCCCAGCTCTTTCATTTCCCTCTGATAGCACATCCCTGGAGAGTTCTCCCTCTTCCCAGCTTTCTCTCTCTCTCTCTCTCTCTCTCTCTCTCTCTCTCTCTCTCTCTCTCTCTCTCTCTCTCTCTCTCTCTCTCTCTCTCTCTCTCTCTCTCTCTCTCTCTCTCTCTCTCTCTCTCTCTCTCTCTCTCTCTCTCTCTCTCTCTCTCTCTCTCTCTCTCTCTCTCTCTCTCTCTCTCTCCCTCTCTCTGTCTCTATCTCCCTCTCTCTCTCTCTCTCTCTCTCTCTCTCCCTCTCTGTCTCTATCTCCCCCTCTGTCTATCTGTCTCTCTCTCTCCTCTCTGTCTCTATCTCCCCCTCTGTCTATCTGTCTCTCTCTCTCTCTCTCTCTCTCTCTCTCTCTCTCTCTCTCTCTCTCTCTCTCTCTCTCTCTCTCTCTCTCTCTCTCTCTCTCTCTGTCTCTCTCTCTCTCTCTCTCTCTCTCTCTCTCTCTCTCTCTCTCTCTCTCTCTCTCTCTCTCTCTCTCTCTCTCTCTCTCTCTGTCTCTCTCTCTCTCTCTCTCTCTCTGTCTCTCTCTCTCTCTCTGTCTCTCTCTCTCTCTCAAATCTCTCTCTCTCTCTCTCTCTCTCTCTCTCTCTCTCTCTCTCTCTCTCTCTCTCTCTCTATCTCTCTCTCACATTTGCATATATGGTTACTCAGCTCTTCAGTTTCAAATGGATGTGTGTGTTAGTATGCACATTGGAACAAGCTGCTGCTGTGTGTGCATTTTAACAATACATACGATTTTGTGATCTTGCATGTGTGCACTGAACACTTCCTCGTTACCATACGCTGCAGGCAGCTTCATCCTCTATCTCAATTCAATTCAGCCTGGTGTGTTGTACTGGCATGACGTGTGTGTGTGTGTGTGTGTGTGTGTGTGTGTGTGTGTGTGTGTGTGTGTGTGTGTGTGTGTGTGTGTGTGTGTGTGTGTGTGTGTGTGTGTGTGTGTGTGTGTGTGCTCAGCATCACCCCCTGTGTAGATCAGTGGTACAGCCCCCTTGATGCAGGAGATGTATCTCCTTTGAACAAGTGGCTTGACGGCTGCACGGGGTCCGTCTCTCTCAATACATCCATTTAAATTCCCCTCCACATAATGATGCAGTATTACATATATATATATACCAATCTCTCATACAGTGTTACAGCACTAACCTAGTATTCCTTTTTCTGTGATGAACTGTGATGAACAGTATTCCATGAGATATAATCAGGTGCAGGTACCTAGTGCCCGTGTCTTATTTGAAGTCAACGGCAGTAGTAGTGGCTGTGGTGGATGGCCTGGCCGGTAGGGACCTATTAAGGGGACCTCACTCCCTGTCTCTACTGCTGCTGTTATGGTGCCGCCTGTTGTTAATGTGATGACGTGATGAGAGACATCTCTCTCTCTCTCTCTCTCTCTCCCCCTCCCTCTCTCGAACACACACACTCCCGCCTCAGTTGGATACACACTAACTGATTGTAGTTACAGCAGACGCTGTGAGACACACCCAGGGAGCCTGTAGCTCTCTCTAATTGTCTCTGTACAGGCCGATGTGTATTAACCGGCGATCTGTCGGATCCGCACTACTGCAGCCTTTCTCCCCCCCCCCCCTGCCGCCAGGGCAGCTGAGTGAATTTGATGGGCGGGATGGGGGAGAGAGGAGGATGATAGAGGAGAGGAAGGCGTTCACTGTGCTCTAGATAATTTAAAGAGGCGAAGTGTTGCCATCACCTGTGGGGACCAGCAAATTGGGCCTGTCCGTCTGTGTGAGTTGGGCTTCACTCGCTTTAAATCACTCCCATCTTATTATCATGTCCAAATCTGAGTCTGTCTGACACACCCGGGCCTGACGTAGACTGCTCTTCTGTTGACCTTCTACTGAGGCATGTCACTTTCTCTCTCTCTCTGTCTCTCTCTGTCTCTCTCTGTCTCTCTCTCTCTCTCTCTCTCTCTCTCTCTCTCTCTCTCTCTCTCTCTCTCTCTCTCTCTCTCTCTCTCTCTCTCTCTCTCTCTCTCTCTCTCTCTCTCTCTCTCTCTCTCTCTCTCTCTCTCTCTCTCTCTCTCTCTCTGTCTCTATCATTTTCTTTCACATATCAGAGCTCAGAGGAGCCTCACCTCTCAGATTCACAGCTTATCTTAATGGAGAGAGAACAAGTTGAATCAGCTATTACCCATTCACATAATTAGAGAGTGTGTGTGTGTGTGTTTGTGTGTGTGTGTGTGAGAGAGAGAGAGAGAGAGAGAGAGAGAGAGACAGAGAGAGAGAGAGAGAGAGAGACAGAGACACAGACACAGACACACAGACAGAGAGAGACAGAGAGAGAGACAGAGAGAGAGAGAGACAGACAGACACGAGCACACATACACGAGACACACACAGAGACACACACACACACACACACACACAGACACAGAGACACACAGACACAGAGAGACACAGAGACAGAGAGAGACAGAGAGACAGAGACAGAGACACAGAGAGAGACAGAGAGAGAGAGACACTCAGAGACACACACACACGAGACACATACACAGAGAGACAGACGCAGAGAGACACACACACAGACCTACACAGACAGAGAGACAGACAGAGACAGAGAGACACAGAGACGAGCACACACACAGTGAGACACGCACAAAAGAGATCATTGCATGTAACTAAACAGTATCTTAATTTTATGTAAATGTACATTTATTTTATGTATATGTATGTACATTTCAATGAAACATGGTGAAGCCCCAAAATTGCCCTGATTGAAGCATGTGTTTCAGACATAAGGAAGTGGATGGCTGCAAACTTTCTACTATTAAACTGTTTCAAAACAGAGATGCTTGTTCTAGGTCCCAAGAAACAAAGAGATCTTCTGTTGAATCTGCAATTAATCTTAATGGTTGTACAGTCGCCAAATAAAACTGTGAAGGACCTGACTCTGGACCCTGAGCCTGCAGTCAAGAACGGATATCAAGATTTGCAGTGTGCTTTTTCCATCTACGTAACATTGAAAAATCAGAAACTTTCTGTCCAAAAATGATGCAGAAAAATTAATCCATGCTTTTGTCACTTCTAGGTTAGACTACTGCAATGCTCTGTTTTGCCATGGTGATAAAGCACTAAATAAACTTCAGTTAGTGCAAATACAGACCCACTAGAATCCTGACTAGAACCAAAAAATTTGATCATATTACTCCAGTGCTAGCCTCTCAGACACACTGGCTTCCTGTCAAAGCAAGGGCTGATTTCAAGGTTTTCATCTCTAACTCCCAAAGCATTACATGGGCTTGCTCCTACCCCCTCTCTGATTTGGTCCTCATCTCCCTACATCGTCGCTCATCTCACAAGACCATCCTCCTAATTGTCCCTAGAATTTCTAAGCAAACAGCTGGAGGCATCTTTCTCCCCCTAGAGCTCCATTTTTATGGAACCCCTCTCCATCTCCCATGTCAGAGACTCCATCTCTGTCTCAACCTTTCCATCTCTTTATTGAAGACTCATCTCTTCAGTGGGTCATATGATTGAGTGTCCTCTGGCCCAGGAGTCTCCATCTGGAGCAACGAACCCCCTTGCTGTCTCTGCCTCATTCCCCCTTTTCACTGGGATTCTTTGCCTCTAACCCTGTTACCATCTGAGTCACTGGCTTGCTGGGGCTCTCCTCGTCTCCCTGGGGGGTCTCGTCACCTCCCCCTGGGTTGATTCACTGTTGTGGTCCATCTCTGGGTCCCCCCCTCTTGTATCTCCTCATCTTTGTGGGCTATCTCCCTTGTCTCAGGATGGTAATTGGTGGTTGAAGATTTCCCTCTCTGGTCATGGGGGCTGTGCTTTGGCAAAGTGGGTGGGGTTATATCCTTCCTCTTTGGCCCTGTCCATGTCCTCATGGGGCCACAGTGTCTCCTGACCCCTCCTCTCTCAGCCTCCAGTATTTATGCTGCAGTAGTTTATCTCCCCTAGGGTCATTTGTTTATCTGGATCTCCTCATCTCCTATTCAGGTGTCCTGTGTGAATCTAAGTGTCCATCTCCTCATCTCCATCTCCTCATCTTTCCCCTCTCCATCTCCCTCCATGCCCCAGGACTACCTGACATGATGACTCATTGAATGTCCCCAGTCCACCTGGCCATGCTGCTGCTCCAGTTTCAATGTACTCTGGCATAAAAGCCTTATTATTAAATTGACCATGCTGTCATTTCATAATTTTTGAAATCTTGGTCATGTTCTGAATAATCTCTACCCGGAACAGCCAGAAAGAAACAGCGCCCCATCTGTTCCTCTGTAGGTTTCTTCCATTTCTGATGCTGTCTGGGAGTTTATAATAGAAAATGACATTTTGCACCTGCATTGTTTGGAATGGGGTTTTAGGCTGGGTTTCTGTACAGCACTTTGAGATATCAGCTGATGTACCAATCATAAAAAAATGTGATTTGATTTGAAAAAATATAATTTTGCATCTTGTTGTTTTGTTGCCCTCTGGTGGCTGTGCTAAAACTGGCCCTTTCCTAAATTAGCTATGGGTGGAGATAGGGATCTGGACGTGGTTTTACTTCATTCTCCGTACTGGAAAATGATTATAACAGTAATTCATACATGGGCCTCTTGCCTGAGAGGATGGAAGTGTCAGTATGTGTGTAGGAAAATGATTATAACAGTAATTCATACATGAATGTGTGTTTGCGCGCTAATCACAGATAAATTTGCCCATGAAAGAGCAATTAGTGTTCTTGTTACCAAGTCATTTTAGCCAGGTGGATGAGGACAACAACTAAAGGTACTGTACAGTGTGACAGAGGCGTAGAACGTTTCACACAAACCGTGAAAGAAACAGGATGGCATTGGCACAAACACTCTAAAACACAGAGTGAGTCAAAATGTTTTTTCTACATATGCACACACACACACACACACACACACACACACACACACACACACACACACACACACACACACACACACACACACACACACACACACACACACACACACACACACACACACACACACACACACACACACACACACACACACACACAATCAATCACATGAACAGCCACACATATTTAGCTTACTTTGACTGGACAAATTGGTTTTGGTATCTTTTACACACACACCTACACACCACACACGCACACATTACATGATGTTGAAGTTGACATGGTGCTGGAATACACAGCAGCTCATGTTTTCTATGTGACTTGCAAACACACACACAGACAAACACACTCACACATACATATTATCTGCCCAATAGATGTTGCCATAGCTTTCAACTTCTGTCCCTGATTGGCTGTCTGTTGTGACCAGCAGTCAGTGACAGGGCCTGATGAGTACATTTGTTCTTACTTGATTCTGTTTCCCATCTCCTCTCCTCCTTCCTGGTGGTATTCCGTCTTGTGTAATCTGCTCCCTGAGGAGTGGACCTGTGAGTAATGGCAGCCAACAGCTGTGGGCCTGATTGGATTCCTGCAGCCTGCAGTCAAACGGATGTGCCAGATTTGCAGTGTGCTGTTTTCCTTTCCTTTTCACTGAACAGGGATTGTGCCCATCATATTTTTCCTCCTCTCTGGTTGTGGTTGTTACTCGCCCTGTGTTGCCATGGTGATGTTGAAACTCCCGGTGGAGCAGTGACAGACCCACAGTAAATTAGCCTGTCCACTGGGACCCGCTGGGGTCAGACTGGGGTCAGACTGGGTCTGGCTTCCCGCTCCTCATCTCCCCCTCTTCATCTCCTCATCTCCCCCTCTCCATCTCCTCATACTCCCCTCTCCATCTCCTCATCTCCCCCTCTCCATCTCCTCATCTCCCCCTCTCCATCTCCTCATCTCCCCCTCTCCATCTCCTCATCTCCCCCTCTCCATCTCCTCATCTCCCCCTCTCCATCTCCTCATCTCCCCTCTCCATCTCCTCATCCCCCTCTCCATCTCCTCATCTCCCCCTCTCCATCTCCTCATATCCCCCTCTCCATCTCCTCATCTCCCCTCTTCATCTCCTCATCTCCATCTCCTCATATCCCCCCTCTCCATCTCCTCATCTCCCCCTCTTCATCTCCATCTCCTCATCTCCCCCTCTCCATCTCCTCATCTCCCCCTCTCCATCTCCTCATCTCCCCCTCTCCATCTCCTCTCTCCCCCTCTCTCCATCTCCTCATCTCCCCTCTCCATCTCCTCATCTCCCCTCTCCATCTCCTCATCTCCCCTCTTCATCTCCTCATCTCCATCTCCTCATCTCCTCATCTCCCCTCCTCATCTCCCCTCATCTCCCCCTCTCCATCTCCTCATCTCCCATCTCCATCTCCTCATCTCCCCTCTCCCCCTCTCCATCTCCTCATCTCCCCCTCTCATCTCCATCTCCTCATCTCCCCCTCTCCATCTCCTCATCTCCATCTCCTCATCTCCCTCCATCTCCATCTCCTCATCTCCCCCTCTCCATCTCCTCATCTCCATCTCCTCATCTCCCCCTCTCCATCTCCTCATCTCCTCAGTGGCATGTATTCATGAATGCCAAGGGAAGCCAGGCTTCCCCCCCAGAAAATGTACTAACAAAAAAAGCATCAAATGAAAGCATAAAAGCATCAAATTCGTCTCTCTGTGTTTCATAATTTTCCTTCAATTCACAAGAGGCTGAATGTATCTCACCGGAGGAAGCATCCGAGTGAAAGAAACAGCGCCCCTCTGTCTCTGTATGTGTAGCCCATCTATCTGATGCTGTCTGGTAAAAAAATAATAGAAAATGACATTGTTGCCGCCCATAGCATGGAATGTAAGAGAAGCCAGCGCACATTTGGCTTCAAAAAAACACAGATAGATCAGTGAACTTTGCCAATCACAAAGCAAAATGTCATTGACAGAAAAAAAATGAATTTTGCATCTTGTTGTTTTGTTGCCCTCTGGTGGCTCGCTAGCTAAAACTGGCCCTTTCCTAAATTAGCTATGGGTGGAGATAGGGATCTGGACGTGGTTTTACTTCATTCTCCGTACTGGAAAATGATTATAACAGTAATTCATACATGGGCCTCTTGCCTGAGAGGATGGAAGTTCAGTATGTATCTAGATGTAGTAAGCTAATGTTAACGAGATAACTTTGCCCATGAAAGGAAGTTAGGCTAGCGAGCAAGCATTTTAGCCAGGTAGCCGAGGACAACAACTAAAAGCCTGTACTGTGTGACAGAGGCGTAGAACGTTTCGTCACCGTGAAAGAGAGGAGGATGGCATTGGCGTTTCTCTAAAAGCAGAGTGAGTCAAAATGTTTTTTCTACATATGCACACACACACACACACACACACACACACACACACACACACACACACACACACACACACACACACACACACACACACACACACACACACACACACACACACACACACACACACACACACACACACACACAGCAATCAGTACCATGAACAGCCACATCATATTTAGCTTACTTTGACTGGACTAAATTGGTTTTGCTATCTTTTAGTTGTCACTGTATTAAACTAAGCAGAGGCGATTAGATGATGTTGAAGTTGACATGGTGCTGGAATAGTGGAGGCAGCTCATGTTTTCTATGTGACTTGCGGAAAACTCTCCGGTGTTATAAATCAATAGTTGTTTAGTGGTATGGTTATTTTACCTTCTCACTATCTCTCTCGCTCTCCTCAGTGGCCATACCATATGCTCATTATGAGCTCCCTCGATGCTCCATCCCTGGTGCAGTGGTGCCTGGCGGTTCAGAGGGAAGGCTGGGGAGAGATGCCCCTCTCCATGTGTCCCTCTGGGGCAGGCAGCTGTGGTGTAAGAAGAGGCATGGTGGTGGTGGTGCAGGGGTTGGATGGATGCCTCTGTATGAGTAGCACATCCCAGGGTTCTCTGAGCAACACTGAGACTCTGCCAGATTCCGTATTACTGCATACAGCTCCAGAAAAAAGCCCTGCTGCCTGTCAGAAAAGATAGTTCATCCAATACATGAACAATTATGTTTGAGTATTGCTCTGTGTGATCTTACATTCCTTTCTTTCCAGCTTCCTCTCCCCATCTCCTCCTCTCCATCCCCCCTCTCCATCTCCCCCTCTCCATCTATCCCTCTCCATCCATCTATCCCTCTCCATCTCCCCCTCTCCATCTATCCCTCTCCATCTATCCCTCTCATCTCCCCTCTCCATCTATCCCTCTCCATCTCCCCCTCTCATCTATCCCTCTCCATCTATCCCTCTCCCATCTATCCCTCTCATCTCCCCTCTCCATCTCCCCCTCTCCATCTCCCCCTCTCCATCTATCCCTCTCATCTATCCCTCTCCATCTATCCCTCTCATCTCCCCTCTCCATCTATCCCTCTCATCTCCCCCTCTCCATCTCCCCCTCTCCATCTATCCATCTCCCCCTCTCCATCTTCCCCTCTCCATCTCCCCCTCTCTATCCCCCTCTCCATCCCCCTCCTCATCTTCTCCTCTCCATCTCCCCTCTCCATCTTCCCTCTCCATCCCCCCTCTCCAGCTCCCCCTCTCCATCTATCCCTCTCCATCTCCCCCTCTCCATCTATCCCATCTTCTCATCTTCATCCCCTCCATCTCCCCCTCCTCATCTCCCCCTCTCCTTCTCTCATCTCCCCCTCTCCATCTATCCCTCTCCATCTCCCCCTCCATCTCCCCTCTCCATCTCCCCCTCCTCATCTTCTCCTCTCCATCTCCCCCTCTTCATCTTCACTCTCCCCTCTCCAGCTCCCCCTCTCCATCTATCCCTCTCCATCTTCTCCTCTCCATCTCCCCTCCTCATCTCCCCCTCTCTCATCTCCCCCTCAATCTTCCCCTCTCCATCTATCCCTCCTCATCTCCCCTTCTCCATCTTCTTCTCTCCATCTTCTCCTCTCCATCTCCCCCTCCTCATCTCCCCCTCTCCATCTCCCCCTTCTCATCTTATACCTCTCTATCTCCCCCTCTCCATCTTCCCTCTCCATCTCCCCCTCTCCCTCTCCCCCTCTCCATCTTCTCCTCTCCATCTCCCCTCCTCCTCCCCCTCTCCATCTTCTCCTCTCCATCTCCCTTTCTGAATCTTCTCATCTCCATCTCCCTATCCCTCTCCATCTATCCCTCTCCATCTTCCCTCTCCATCTTCCCTCTCCATCTCCCCCTCCTCATCTCCCCCTCTCCATCTCCCCCTTTTCATCTTTCCCTCTCTATCTCCCCCTCTCCATCTTCCCTCTCCCCTCCGCCTCTCCATCTCCCCCCCTGTCCATCTTTTCCTCTCCATCTCCCCTCTCCATCCCCTCTCATCTCCACCTCTCCATCTATCCCTCTCCATCTCCCCCTCTCCATCTCCCACTCTCCATCTTCCCTCTCCATCCCCCCTCTCCATCTCCCCCTCTCCATCTATCCCTCTCCATCCCCCTCTCTCAATCTCCCCCCTCTCCATCTATCCCTCTCCATCTATCCCTCTCATCTCCCCCTCTCCATCTATCCCTCTCCATCCCCCTCTCAATCTACCCCTCTCCATCTATCCCTCTCCATCCCCCTCTCAATCTCCCTCTCTCCATCTCCCCCTCTCCATCTATCCCTCTCCATCTCCCCTCTCCATCTATCCCTCTCCATCCCCCCTCTCAATCTCCCCTCTCCATCTATCCCTCTCCATCTCCCCTCTCCATCTCCCCTCTTCATCTATCCCTCATCTCCCCCTCTCCATCTTCTCCTCTCCATCTCCCCCTCTCCATCTTCCCTCTCCATCTCCCCCTCTTCATCTATCCCTCTCATCTCCCCCTATCTATCCCCTCTCATCTTCCCTCTCTTCCTCTCCATCCCTCCCTCCCCCTCTCATCTATCCCTCTCCATCTCCCCTCTCCATCTATCCCTTCTCATCTCCCCCTCTCCATCTCCCCCTCTCCATCTCCCCCTCATCTATCCCTCTCCATCTCCCCCTCTCCATCTATCCCTCCATCCATCTATCCCTCTCATCTCCCCCTCTCCATCTTCCCTCTCCATCTCCCCCTCTTCATCTTCTCCTCTCTATCTCCCCTCCATCTCCCCCTCTTCATCTATCCCTCTCCCTCCCCTCTCCATCTCCCCTCTCCATCTATCCCTCTCCATCTTCCCTCTCCATCTCCCCCTCTTCATCTTCTCCTCTCTCTCCCCTCTCCATCTTCCCTCTCCATCTCCCCCTCTCTATCCCTTCCCCCTTCTCCATCTTCCCTCTCCATCTTCTCCTCTCCATCTCCCCCTCTCTTCATCTCTCCCTCTCCATCTCCCCCTCTCATCTTATACTCTCTATCTCCTCTCTCCATCTCCCCCCCCTTCCTATCCCTCTCCATCTCCCCCTCTCCATCTTCTCCTCTCCATCTCCCCCTCTTCCTATCCCTCTCCATCTCCCCCCTCTCCATCTCCCTTTCTCTCCATCTCCCCTCTCCATCTATCCCTCTCCATCTCTCCCTCTCCATCTTCCCCTCTCCATCTTCCCTCTCCATCTCCCCCTCTCATCTTCCCTCTCCATCTCCCCCTCTTCATCTATCCCTCTCTCTAGCTCCCCCTCTCCATCTTCCCCTCTCCATCTCCCCTCTCCATCTCCCCCTGTCCATCTTTTTCATCTCCATCCCTCTCTCCTCCCCCTCTCCATCTCCACCTCTCCATCTATCCCTCTCCATCTCCTCCTCTCCATCTCCCATCTATCCCTCTCCATCTTCCCTCTCCATCTCCCCCTCCATCTATCCCTCTCCATCTATCCCATCTCTCCATCTCCCCTCTCCATCTCCCCCTCTCATCTATCCCTCTCCATCTCCCCCTCTCCATCTTCTCCTCTCCATCTCCTCCTTTCCATCTATCCCTCTCCATCTCCCCCTCTCCATCTCTCCCCTTCTCATTTCCCCCTCTCCATCTATCCCTCTCTCTCCCCATCTCCCCCTCTTCATCTATCCCTCTCCATCTTCTCCATCTCCCCCTCTCCATCTCCCTCTCCATCTTCATCTCCCCTCTCTCCATCTCCCCCTCTCCATCTCCCCCTCTTCATCTATCCCTCTCCATCTCCCCCCATCTTCATCTATCCCTCTCCATCTCCCCCCCTCTCCATCTTCTCCTCTCCATCTCCCCCTCTCTATCCCCCCTCTCCATCTTCCTCTCTCCCCCTCCTCATCTTCTCCTCTCTATCTCCCCCTCGCCATCTTCACCTCTCCCCCTCTCCAGCTCCCCCTCTCCATCTATCCCTCTCCATCTCCCCTCTCCATCTATCCCTTCTCATCTTCTCCTCTCCATCTCCCCCTCCTCATCTCCCCTCTCCATCTTCTCCACTCCATCTTCTCCTCTCCATCTCCCCCTCCTCATCTTCTCCTCTCTATCTCCCCTCTCAATCTTCCCCTCAATCTTCCCCTCTTCATCTCTCCCTCCTCATTTCCCCATCTCCATCTTCTTCTCTCCATATTCTCCTCTCCATCTCCCCCTCCTCATCTCCCCCTCTCCATCTCCCCCTTCTCACCTTATACTCTCTATCTCCCTCTCTCCATCTTCCCCTCTCCCCCTCCCCCCCCCCTCCCCTCTCCCCCTCTCCATCTTCTCCTCTCCATCTTTCTGATCTTCCATCTCCATCTCCCTCTCCATCTATCCATTTACATCTCCCCCTCTCAATCTTCTCCTCTCAATCTCCCCCTCCTCCTCCCCCTCTCCATCTCCCTTTCTGAATCTTCTCATCTCCATCTCCCCCTCTCCATCTATCCCTCTCCATCTCTCCCTCTCCATCTCCCCCCGCCTCCCCCTCTCATCTCCTCCTCTCCATCTCCCTCTCTCCATCTTCTCCTCTCCATCTCCCCCTCTCCATCTCCCCCTCTCCATCTCTCCATCTTCCCTCTCCATCTCCCTTTCTCCATCTTCTCCTCTCCATCTCCCCCTCTCCATCTTCTCCTCTCCATCTCCCCCTCCTCCTCCCCCTCTCCATCTCCCAATCTCTCTCTATCTTCTCCTCTCCATCTCTCCCTCTCAATCTCTCCATCTTCCCCTCTCCCCCTCTCCATCTCCCCTTCTCCATCTATCCCTCTCCATCTCCCCCTCTCTGTCTCCCCCTTCTCATTTCCCCCTCTCAATCTCCCCCTCTCCATCTTCTCCTCTCCATATTCTCCTTTCCATCTATCCCCCTCCATCTCCCCCTCTCCGTCCGTCTCCCCCTTCTCATTTCCCCCTCTCCATCTTCTTCTCTCCATCTCCCCCTCCTCATCTCCCCTTTCTCATCTTTTCCTCTCTAGCTCCCCCTCCCCATCTCCCCCTCTCCATCTATCCCGCTCCATCTCCCTTTCCCCATCTCCATCTATCCCGCTCCATCTCCCTCTCTCCATCTCCCCCTCTACATCTATCCCTCTCCATCTTCTCCTCTCCATCTATCCCGCTCCATCTCCCTCTCTCCATCTCCCTCTCTCCATCTCCCCCTCTACATCTATCCCTCTCCATCTTCTCCTCTCCATCTATCCCGCTCCATCTCCCTCTCTCCATCTCCCTCTCTCCATCTCCCCCTCTACATCTATCCCGCTCCATCTCCCTCTCTCCATCTCCCTCTCTCCATCTCCCTCTCTCCATCTCCCTCTCTACACCTCCCCCTTTACATCTATCCCTCTCCATATTCTCCTCTCCATCTCCCCTCTCCATATTCTCCTCTCCATCCCTACTTCCTCATTTCCCCCTCCTCATCCTCCCCTCTTCATCTCCACCTTCTCATCTTCATCTCCCCTCCCCTCCTCATCTCCCCCTCCTCACCTTCTCCTCTCCATCTTCCCCTCTCCATCTTCCCCTCACCGCCTCTCCATCTTCTCCTCTCCATCTCTCCCTTCCATCTGTAGACCAGCCCATTGTGTTCTGCAGAACACGATGCCTTCTGTTGTGAGACTAGCCAGGTCCCCTCCTCCTCCTCCCCATCTCCGCTTGTTAAATATCCTCAACTACAGGCTTCCTTCTGCCTCAACATCCATCTGCAATCCCCCCCCCCTTCTCTTCATTACTCTCTCTCACACTATCTCTCTCGCTCTCCTCAGTGGCCATACCATATGCTCATTATGAGCTCCCTGGATGCTCCATCCCTGGTGCAGTGGTGCCTGGCGGTTCAGAGGGAAGGCTGGGGAGAGATGCCCCCTTAAGGTGTGTGCCGCTGGGGCAGGCAGCTGTGGTGTAAGAAGAGGCATGGTGGTGGTGGTGCAGGGGTTGGATGGATGCCTCTGTATGAGTAGCACATCCCAGGGTTCTCTGAGCAACACTGAGGCTCTGTCAGATTTTGTATTACTGCATACAGCTCCAGAAAAAAGCCCTGCTGCCTGTCAGAAAAGATAGTTCATCCAATACATGAACAATTATGTTTGAGTATTGCTCTGTGTGATCTTACATTCCTTTCTTTTTGGGGGTGAAGGGAGGGTTCAGCGTTATATCGCTGAGCCTCAGGCATCTCTACTTGCCTACCACAGCTGAATCGTTGTTTGTTTTGCCAGTTGAATGCTCTTGAACGTACCATCTCTCTTCTGAGGAGAAGCAGGCGCCTCATTGGCTGAGTTCAGAGGTCAGTTCCTATGGTATCTATGCGACCAATCCACCGTCGCGCTCTCTCTAGGAGCGTTACATAACTTAGCATTATGTGACTTTGCAGTAGACTCACTCAATCCATTACGTCTGACAAGCTGCGCTCAAGATGAAGTACTGTTCTGCAGCCAGCCTCTCCATGATGCCTATTTTACGGGGCTTTTAAAGGGTGATGCCCCTGCATGGTCATTGTTTGCAAAAGCTTATGTAGAAATATATTGGCTGTGACAAATAAAGACGAATAACCTGTCGTCCTGTTTCTATTATTGTCCTCCTCCTTCCCACTGAACTTTTAACAGGGCTGTATTCAAGACGGGCACTGACTGTGTGAACTGGTTACCAACCACATAGCAATGGAGCTGAATGACTAGTTAGTAGATCTCTAGTAGATAGCCATGTAACTGAATGACTAGTTTGTAGATAGCCGTGTCACTGAATGACTAGTTAGCAGATCTCTAGTAGATAGCCGTGTCACTGAAGGACTAGTTAGTAGATCTCTAGTAGATAGCCATGTATGTCACTTTTTAATTTATTTTTAATTTCACCTTTATTTAACCAGGTAGGCTAGTTGAGAACAAGTTCTCATTTGCAACTGCGAAGATAAAGCATAGCAGTGTGAACAGACAACACAGAGTTACACATGGAGTAAACAATTAACAAGTCAATAACACAGTAGAAAAAAAAGAGAGTCTATAAACATTGTGTGCAAAAGGCATGAGGAGGTAGGCGAATAATTACTTTTTTGCCGATTAACACTGGAGTGATAAATGATCACAAAAGAGCAGAAAATAAAATAAATAAAAACAGTATGGGGATGAGGTAGGTAAAAATGGGTGGGCTATTTACCGATAGACTATGTACAGCTGCAGCGATCGGTTAGCCGCTCAGATAGCAGATGTTTGAAGTTGGTGAGGGAGATAAAAGTCTCCAACTTCAGCGATTTTTGCAATTCATTCCAGTCACAGGCAGCAGAGAACTGGAACGAAAGGCGGCCAAATGAGGTGTTGGCTTTAGGGATGATCAGTGAGATACACCTGCTGGAGCGCGTGCTATCGGTGGGTGTTGCTATCGTGACCAGTGAACTGAGATAAGGTGGAGTTTACCTAGCATGGACTTGTAGATGACCTGGATCCAGTGGGTCTGGCGACGAATATGTAGCGAGGGCCAGCCGACTAGAGCATACAGGTCGCAGTGGTGGGTGGTATAAGGTGCTTTAGTGACAAAACAGATGGCACTGTGATAAACTGCATCCAGTTTGCTGAGTAGAGTGTTGGAAGCTATTTTGTAGATGACATCGCCGAAGTCGAGGATCGGTAGGATAGTCAGTTTTACTAGGGTAACTTTGGCAGCATGAGTGAAGGATTCTTTGTTGCGGAATAGAAAGCCGACTCTAGATTTGATTTTCGATTGGAGATGTTTGATATGAGTCTGGAAGGAGAGTTTACAGTCTAGCCAGACACCTAGGTACTTATAGATGCCCACATATTCAAGGTCGGAACCATCCAGGGTGGTGATGCTAGTCAGGCGTGCAGGTGCAGGCAGTGAACGGTTGAAAAGCATGCATTTGGTTTTACTAGCGTTTAAGAGCAGTTGGAGGCCACGGAAGGAGTGTTTTATGGCATTGAAGCTCGTTTGGAGGTTAGATAGCACAGTGTCCAAGGACGGGCCAGAAGTATATAGAATGGTGTCATCTGCGTAGAGGTGGATCAGGGAATCGCTCTCAGCAAGAGCAACATCATTGATATATACAGAGAAAAGAGTCGGCCCGAGAATTGAACCCTGTGGCACCCCCATAGAGACTGCCAGAGGACCGGACAGCATGCCCTCCGATTTGACACACTGAACTCTGTCTGCAAAGTAGTTGGTGAACCAGGCAAGGCAGTCATCAGAAAAACCGAGGCTACTGAGTCTGCCGATAAGAATATGGTGATTGACAGAGTCGAAAGTGTCACGTTCTTTCAAAATCGAACTCAGAAGCAGACCAGGACAAGGAGAGTAGGAAGAAGGTGAATACTTATTTACAAGTGAATGTGAATGGGTAGATATATCCAGGTGGCGTAGCGGGCAGCGGTGGTGAGTTGATGGGAGTAAATAGGTGGATCCAATGGGGTAGCGGAATCCTCCGACGACCAGGCGAGAATGGGGTCTCTCCCTGTTGCTGCCTGCTACCGACCCCCTCAGCTCCCAGCTGTGCCATGGTCACCATTTGTGAATTGATCGCCCCAATCTAGCTTCAGAGTTTGTTCTGTTAGGTGACCTAAACTGGGATATGCTTAACACCCCGGCAGTCCTACAATCTAAGCTAGATGCCCTCAATCTCACACAAATCATCAAGGAACCCACCAGGTACAACCCTAAATCTGTAAACAAGGGCACCCTCATAGACGTCATCCTGACCAACTGGCCCTCCAAATACACCTCCGCTGTCTTCAACCAGGATCTCAGCGATCACTGCCTCATTGCCTGTATCTGCTACGGAGCCGCAGGCAAACGACCACCCCTCATCACTGTCAAACACTCCCTAAAACACTTCTGTGAGCAGGCCTTTCTAATCAACCTGGCCCGGGTATCCTGGAAGGAAATTGACCTCATCCCGTCAGTTGAGGATGCCTGGTCATTCTTTAAAAGTAACATCCTCACCATTTTAGATAAGCATGCTCCGTTCAAAAATTGCAGAACAAAGAACAGAGCCCTTGGTTCACTCCAGACCTGAATGCCCTCGACCAGCACAAAAACAACCTGTGGCGGACTGCAATAGCATCGAATAGTCTCCGCGATATGCAACTGTTCAGGGAAGTCAGGAACCAATTCACACAGTCAGTCAGGAAAGCTAAGGCCAGCTTCTTCAGGCAGAAATTTGCATCCTGTAGCTCCAACTCCAAAAGGTTCTGGGACACTGTGAAGTCCATGGAGAACAAGAGCACCTCCTCCCAGCTGCCCAGTGCACTGAGGCTAGGTAACACGGTCACCACCGATAAATCCATGATTATCGATAACTTCAACAAGCATTTCTCAACGGCTGGCCATGCCTTCCGCCTGGCTACTCCAACCTCGGCCAACAGCTCCGCCCCCCCCCACCGCAGCTACTCGCCCAAGCCTCTCCAGGTTCTCCTTTACCCAAATCCAGGTAGCAGATGTTCTGAAAGAGCTGCAAAACCTGGATCCATACAAATCAGCTGGGCTTGACAATCTGGACCCTCTATTTTAACTATCCGCCGCCATTGTCGCAACCCCTATTACCAGCCTGTTCAACCTCTCTTTCATATCGTCTGAGATCCCCAAGGATTGGAAAGCTGCCGCAGTCATCCCCCACTTCAAAGGGGAAGACACCCTGGACCCAAACTGTTCCAGACCTATATCCATCCTGCCCTGCCTATCTAAGGTCTTCGAAAGCCAAGTCAACAAATAGGTCACTGACCATCTCGAATCCCACCGTACCTTCTCCGCTGTGCAATCTGGTTTCCGAGCCGGTCACGGCTGCACCTCAGCCACGCTCAAGGTACTAAACAATATCATAACCGCCATCGATAAAAGACAGTACTGTGCAGCCGTCTTCATCGACCTTGCCAAGGCTTTCTGTCACGAATCCCGCTTCCTGAGTCTGTGTTTGCCTGTATTTCTGTCCTGGAGTGTGTTTCCGGTGTCCTGGAACGCACCCTGTCTGGTTGCCGGGCGAATTAGCTTGTTGGGAGATTGATGTTCACCCGCACCTGTATCCCATCAGTAATCTGCACACCTGTCCTGATCATCACCTCTCCCCTTCAAAAGCTTTGACATCCATTCCCTGCCGGATCGTTAGCCATGAACAGTATGTTGTGCCATAGTATCAGCCTCAAGTTGGATAGAATTTGTTTAGTTGTTTTTTACGTTTTGCTTGCCTTAAACTTACCTCCGTTTGTTCTGTCTTCAGTTACTCACCCGGATCATTTACCCCATTCTCGCCTAGTAGATAGCCTTGTCACTGAATAACTAGTTAGTAGATCTCTAGTATGGTTTGTCTTGCAGATCTTCATCTGGATTAGAAACCAAGCCTTTTCATCCTTGACTATTTCACAAACTATAACAGTTAGATGTGATGTGTTGTGTCTCTCCCAAAATAATAGATTCCTAAGCTCTAGTGGATGTGTGATGAGTGAGTGAACGACTGAGTGACAGTGATTATATTGATGTACTACTGTATAGTCAGCTCATTTGGTTGTTCAGGGCCCTGGCTAATCAGCCTGTTAATGTGGCTGATGCTCAGGCACATCATTATGTTTCCCTAGGGGGCCCCGCCTGACCAGCCATTATAATGCATATGGGGCCCCTTAGTCAGGGCTAGGGCACAATAAGCCTCCATCTAATGAAGTGTACACCACAGATCTGGGGGGGCTAAATGGACACATCCAGCAGTATGTACTGTAGTAACTATCTCCGCCAGAGTGCTCAATACTAATGTTATTACCCAAGAGGTCAGTCCATTTAGCCTCACCCAGTCTATCAGTACTCGCTAACACAGTGTTATGGAAGGGTACCAGTATTTAAAGAGAACCCTATAATCAGTGTGCTGTGGTACCGTGGTACAAATCGCTTTGAAGAGAGAGGGTGTGGTTACGGTTGTGTTGTGTTTAGGTTGATTACAGGAGAGGAGAGGTTGTACAGTATGTCTGCTTGTTGACATGTGTCACGTGGGTATGAAGAATTTTGGAGACAGGCGCAGGAATGTTGATTATACCCCATATTACGGCGTGACGTGTAAAAGGACGCGACGACCAAACAAACACGTAACAAGAACACAGGGTTGAAACCCAAACAAAAGAGCGAGGAGTGTTGAATAAATAACACACGCACACGATGATTAACACACAGACCCGTAATCATCTGCGCAATCCACAAGGGCACGAAAGCCAAAAAACACTGCACAGGTACTCACACGCACCAACGGACACTGGGACAATAATCGACAAGACCATGGTGAACAAAGGGCACATATATACATATATACAAATACAATGAGCGGGAATAAGGGCCAGGTGTGCACAATGAGAGTTGGGATCTGTGACAGAACCCCCCCCCCCCCCCTCTCTCTCTCTCTTGTCTCTTCTCTCCAAGTGGTTGTCTATCCATGACAGCCTGTGTGGCCTCTGGTCCTCAGAATCCTACCTGTTGTGTCATCCTTGGCGGCCCCATCCCCTTCCTCCCTCTCTCTCTCTCCCTCCCGCCCTCCAAGCTCTGTGTGGTGATTACCAGTTCATTTGATGCCTCTAACCTTAGGAGCTCGACACCGCTCTGCTCCCTTCATCCATCCCTCAGCTCAGCTCCATCAAAAAGGATCCTGATGAGGCTTTAATGTGCATATGCTCCACTTCATTCAGCCCAACGAAGCCTCACTGCTTTTCACCGGTTTATTTTTCTTCTTCTGTGCCTTTCGTTTAATTTAACACCCCCCCCCCCTCAAAAAAAGAATCCCTACCTGCTTTTGAATTCATTATTTTTGTACCTGCTTTGAGTTGAAAGATTCTAATTAGATCCTGCCAACTGTTGTATTTAAAAGTGTTTGGGTATCTGAACCTTCTGGGTAATGATGGATGGTGTATTATGCCATCTATTAGTGTAAAAGTATAACTTTAGACCGTCCCCTCACCCATACCCGGGCGCAAACCAGGGACCCTCTGCACACATCAACAACAGTCACCCACGAAGCATCGTTACCCATCGCTCCACAAAAGCCGCGGCCCTTGCAGAGCAAGGGGAACTACTACTTCAAGGTCTCAGAGCAAGTGACGTCACCGATTGAAACGCTATTTAGCGCGCACCACCGCTAACTAAGCTAGCCGTTTCACCTCCGTTACACTAGCCTGCTGCTAGTGGAATATAAACAGTAATATCAAGCCACAACTAATTATAACAGCCTTTATAAATACACACACATACATATTCCATTCATAATCCATTACACAGGTGGTACATAGAGAGTGGGGACTGTGTCATAGGTGTGCGTGTGTTTGTGTGGTTGCGTGTGTGTGTGTGTGTGTATGTGCACACACATATTAACCTTGGGCATGTTTCTTCTTTTAGCCAACGCTGGGGCCTGCTATCCCAAACAAGGTAACTGAGTGGGCGAATGGCACCCCTGTTGTCCTCATGCTTAAAGCTCATTGATCTCCACTGTCACCCATTTCGTGTTTCACCGACCCCCCCCCCCACCCCCCACCCCGGTGTTGTCTGTGTTGAT
Source organism: Oncorhynchus gorbuscha (assembly GCF_021184085.1). Lineage (NCBI taxonomy): Eukaryota > Metazoa > Chordata > Actinopteri > Salmoniformes > Salmonidae > Oncorhynchus > Oncorhynchus gorbuscha. The sequence continues at coordinate 28,944,697 of NC_060198.1, read as the reverse complement.
TAGGGAGGTGATAAAGGACCACCCTGGCTGTCGGGGAGACATGCGTCCTCAGAGCCCTGCTCTCCCCATTACATCTGTCTGCTATCTCCTCTGGAAGGATGGGAGGGAGACCTGGATATTGAGGGAGGAGGAGGGGAGGAAGAGGAAGGGCGTGTTTAGATGAATGGAGAAAGATTAGTTAGGAAGTGGGGGACTTGGAGGGGGTGGGGGGCGGCGGGTTTGAGGTCGGGGAGTTTCTTCTTTTTGCAGCTGCCTCCCCGATTTTATTGAGGTAATTTTTCTCTCTCTGTGTCTTCAGAAAACAATGAAAGGCACTTCAGATGACAAATAGGAGCAGAGAAATGAAATATCCTACAGAGAAAATTCTGCTCCATTCTTTTCTTTGATCTATTGCAGGAGCATTTCCCCCCCCTCTAAAGTTGAGATCAATAATCCTGCAGGGAGGCGCTTTCTCTCTTCTGTTTGGTTTTGTTCCGTCTTGGTGGCAATGAGTCTAAAATCCCATCCCTCTCTCTCTCTCTCTCTCTCTCTCTCTCTCTCTCTCTCTCTCTCTCTCTCTCTCTCTCTCTCTCTCTCTCTCTCTCTCTCTCTCTCTTCTCTCTCTCTCTCTCTCCCCCTCTCTCTCTCTCTCTCTCTCTCTCTCTCTCTCTCTCTCTCTCTCTCTCTCTCCTTTATCACTTTCCTCTCTTCCTCTGTGTTCATCTGTGTGTCTGACTGCCTCTGTCTATGTGTCTGGATGTTTGTGTGCATGTATCTGCCTGCCTATCCTGTGTGTGGCGATCCACACCTGACCTGCTACCCCCTCCTCCCTCCCTCCCTCCCTCACTCACTGACTCACTCACTCACTCACTCACTCACTCACTCACTCACTCACTCACTCACTCCTCCCTCCTTCTGTCCATCTCAGATCCCTCAGAGCGTGGTGGCGGTCACATGATCTCAACGGATGACCTTGAGTACCCGCGGGAGTACCGGACGCTGGGGAACGGGACGAGGCGTTTCTCCAACGTGGGTCTGGTGCACACCTCGGAGCACCGCCACACGGTCATCGCAGCCCAGAGCCTGGAGGCCCTTACCAACCTGCACAAGGTGGACATGGAGCGTAAGAGGGACGCCTTCATGGACCACCTGAAGAACAAGTACCCGCCCCAGCTACAGCACCCCGGGCATCAGCACCACAACCCCCCCTCGCCCTCACCCTCCCACGGCAGCATGAGGCAGCCTGACAGAGAGCGAGCCGCTCGCGAACAGGTAACACACACACCTATATTTATTTTCCACTGCATGGTGAGGGTGGAGCTGGTTACAGTGCAGTAGTTTCAGATTGGTCTCTGGGTGTTCTCAGTCGGATGGTCGAGAGAGAGAGAGAGAGAGAGAGAGAGAGAGAGAGAGAGAGAGAGAGAGAGAGAGAGAGAGAGAGAGAGAGAGAGAGAGAGAGAGAGAGAGAGAGAGAGAGAGAGAGAGAGAGAGAGAGAGAGAGAGAGAGAGAGAGAGAGAGAGAGAGAGAGAGAGAGAGAGAGAGAGAGAGAGAGAGAGAGAGAGAGAGAGAGAGATCTGATGGCCCAGCATCACCTTGTTAGCAGTGTTTATCAGGCTGTCACAGCCCAGTGAGTATGTTTGTCTGGACTGACAGTTTAGTCACCCAGCCTGTAGCCCTCCTCATAGAGGGGCAGGGTGGCCTCACTGGGGCATGAAGTTGACACACAATACACTCTCGCCTATGCAGCACTCCATCTATCCTTCTCTCTCTCTCTCTCCATCTCTCCCCCTCTCTCCCTCTGGTGTTCCTTCCATCAAGTAACATAATACAGTATATTCATATTTTGCTATTTTACTCTCCTTTTCTGCAAATCACCTATTTCATATACACAATCTCTCTCTCCCTCTCTCTGTGTGTGTGTCAAGAGGCAAAGACAAAGTAATCACAAGAAATTTGGAAGAATGGGAGGGAGAGAGCGAGGAAATGGGAGGGTGGGTGAGAGAAAGGTAGAGTCCATAGGTGCCACAGAAACCTGTCCCTAATATGGAAAGCGGTGATATCACATTGCAAAGGTCAGGCTGGAGAGAGAGAGAGAGAGAGAGAGAGAGAGAGAGAGAGAGAGAGAGAGAGAGAGAGAGAGAGAGAGAGAGAGAGAGAGAGAGAGAGAGAGAGAGAGAGAGAGAGAGAGAGAGAGAGAGAGAGAGAGAGAGAGAGAGAGAGAGAGAATTACAAGAGAGAGAGAGAGAATTACAAATCCTAATTCGTCAGGATATCGTCATCAGGGCACGAGGGAGAGAGCAGCAAAGTCTGGAATTCCTTGTCATCTACTGGTTGTGCATGCAATCGTCTGGGTGAAACATGGACAGGGGGAAGGAGGGGGACAGAGAGAGAGAAAAAAGAGGGGAGGGAAAGAGGAAGCAGCAGAGGAACCAGTCAACCAGCCTGCTAGTCAATTAGCCAGTGCCAGCAGGAGGGAGACAGCCACCCACCCATCTGCGAAGGAGTTAATCGCCTGGTGTTGTAATGAATTAAATAAAAGAGTTTCCGCCGCATGTGCCGGAGAGAGGGAGGGGAGGGGAGAAAGAGAGAGCCAGAGGGAGAGAGGTAGGGGAGGGGAGAAAGAGAGAGCCAGAGGGAGGGAGAGACTGACAAAGCGGTATGAGGATCCTCTGCACCTGACGGAGGGAAGGGACAGCCTGGTGTGACTGGAGAGGAGAGAGGACAAGAGAGGAGAACAGGTGCTCTGCAGGTGAGAGCAGGGGTTGGACGGGGGGTGTTTAGTGAGGGAGGAGTGCGTTTAGGTCTGGGGGGGGTCTCGTATGTCAAGGCAGGGCTGATCTATGTTGTGGTTGTTGTGGGGACAGGCTCCATGCGTTTGGCAGCTGTAAGGCAGGCATTCTGGTAGAGTGTATGTACAGTATGTGTATGTGTAAAGGTGTGTGGGTACATGTGAATAATAGTGAGGGATTGAGGAATAGAGCGAGAGAGACTGACTGAGTGAGAGAATGACGGAATGAGAGGGGCGGGGGGTGGAGGAGGGGTGGAGGAAGGAGAGGAAAGGGGAGAGCGCAGTCTGCTTTGCATGCAGGTCAGGCAGTGCGGCGCTCCAGTCTGTGAGGCTCTGTTCCTTCTGTCGGAAAACCCTGCCTGTCTACGGCCATCTCCCTCACGTGTGAGTGTGTGTGTGCGTGTGTGTGTGTATGTGTTTACGCTAGACAGTGAGGCAGGGATGCGGTGGGGGCTGCGGTGTATGTCAGTGTGTGTGTGTGTTTTGCTGTGGGGATTGTGTCAGTATGTGTGTGTGTGTGTGTGTGTGTGTGTGTGTGTGTGTGTGTGTGTGTGTGTGTGTGTGTACGCCGTGGCAGGGGAGAGATAGGAGGGGAGAGGGAGGAGGGATACAGCATACAGTTAACCCCTGGTCCTCACCTCTAATTCCGCATGGAGGTGCAGGCAGATATGTGACCTGAAACACATTGGGTAGTAAATATGTAACGCAGCAGGAGTATGTATTACCTGGGGGGTTAAAGATGTTTCAGCTTAGTACTAGGGATGTTGGTGGAGTCATACTGTATGTATTAGCTAGTATGGTAGACTGGTGTGTGGTGTTGACTCGCCTGGGTATGCTGAGAGGGGTTTGGCACAGAGTAGGATTTTTGAGTGGGGTTCATTTATTTTCAATTAGTATACTGTATGTAAAGGTTATGATTGGTCAGAAACTATACTTCAAGGTAAACAAAACGGCTTTATACTACTGAACGCATAGTGTTGTCGTTAGAATCCTCTGACCTGTGCTATCTACCACACGGCAGCAGTATTTGCGACTCAAAGTCCAATCTGTAGGATGGCCAATCAAGGTGCAGTTCACAACAACAGGAGCTGAAGTGGTGGAGGAAGAGAGGCTGTTTACTCTGACCGTAGATCTGTAAACAAGACTCATTACACCACAGTCCACAGAACAGGCACATGCCCAATAAACATTCTCACATTACTAGTCTGCGAGGGGAAAAAAAACATCATTCACGAGTTATTCACTTGCAGAAATGTGTCTGTCTGTCTGTCTGTCTGTCTGTCTGTCTGTCTGTCTGTCTGTCTGTCTGTCTGTCTGTCTGTCTGTCTGTCTGTCTGTCTGTCTGTCTGTCTGTCTGTCTGTCTGTCTGTCTGTCTGTCTGTCTGTCTGTCTGTCTGTCTGTCTGTCTGTCTGTCTGTCTGTCTGTCTGTCTGTCTGTCTGTCTGTCTGTCTGTCTGTCTGTCTGTCTGTGTCTGTGTCTGTGTCTGTCTGTGTCTGTCTGTGTCTGTCTGTCTCTGTCTGTCTGTCTCTGTCTGTCTGTCTGTGTGTCTGTCTGTTCCCGGGTTGTCAGGGGCAACCCTAGAGCCCAGGCAGACTAGACTGAATGACTGACTGACACATGAGCAGGTAGAATCTAACCCAGCCCATCCCACAGGCAATAGAGCCTACCTCCTAGTACAGTCATGACCTACTTTCCACATGGACACACACACACATTTCCATCCTGCTGACACACACAAAGGCACAAAGCTTTGGTTCACCTGACCGCCACCACAAAACCAGTAGAATGGAATAGAAGTGACTTATAGAACAGAGAAATGAGAGAGGCCAAGAGTGTGAACTGAATGTGTTCTCTAGTAGACTTTAGTGACATCACAACATTCTCCTATAGAGATAAGTGTTTTTACGTTAGTAACATTCAGCTCCCCAGTAAAGGAAGCTCATGGTTTGGGCCGATTCCCATTTATTTTGCGTCAGAGTAAGCAAAACTCGGTCTCCAGTTCTGACACTGCTAGACATTACAATGAACTCGATCCCAACATTTCATTTCAGCTCATGCCCCATCCATCCTGCAATGTAGAGAAAAGGTGAACTGATCAGGGAGGCTCATCTGCATATATTATCAGCAGCCACCTATGTGGTTCAGGGAACCAGAGGAAGTTCCAGACTGTTGCCGTCGTTGTTTAGCCTTGTTCCAAGCATGTGTGTGTTGTATAGCTGATTCCTGTCACAAACAGGTCTGGTAACAGGCTAGTTGTTGTTGCCATGGCAAGGCATATTGCCGCTGTCCTGTGGGCGTACATTGTCCCTCTCTCCGGGTTATACAGGGAAAACAGAGAACGGTATACAGTGGACAGAGCGCAGAGATCCAGGGTCAGTTTGAAGCTGTGGGTATAGGTGTTGCCATGGCAGGGAGTCATGGCGGTGCCACCCGGTGCCCTGTAGTTGTATATGGCCACTCTCTCCAGGTCATCACTTAGTCTGGACTGGATCATTAAAAATTCAGCTCCATTGATCAGCATGGGGTGTAGAGGTAGCTACTATTGTATCAGTGTGCCTGCCTGCCCTGTACACCAGGCTGCCTCCTTAGTCCATAGCCAGGCCCTGCAGGACCGTTTAACACGGTGTCAATGAGAGAGAACACCTTAGGCTTAGCGAGACTGGCATCACGTAGGTCAGGGGGCGATTCCCACCAGCCATAACCAGCTCTCCAACTAGCTAGCTGACACGTTTTTCATAGTTAAATGAATGTCGCTCATCTATTATAAATGACTACGCTGGGTGAGAGGCAGACGTGGGAGAGGATAAAGTAACAGTCAGTTGCAAATGAACTCTTTCTGGTGTCCATAATAAAAATATGATGAGGCGATATCGAAAGGAAACATTGAGAAAGAAAAACTAGCCGACGATGATAAATCAAATAAAGAAAACCTAGGCTACCTGTCATTTTGTCCTACCCTCACGCCGGTGGATATATGGCAGCAGGGAAAACGGTCACTCCGGTAAATGAACTGGAAATTGCCTGCAGACAAGGATAAGGAACTATAATAAGAGTTTAGATTTGGAATCAAAATTCATAAACTGTCGCCATCTTTTTAATTTACATATGATTGTGAGGTGTTCCAGGCCATTGGAAGCCTGACCTGCTTTATAGCACACGGTGGTTATTATATTTTAATGGAAAGAACTTCCTCGGGCCTAGACTAGTAGAGAGGGGCAAAGGGAGGGAGAGGAGGACAAAAAGAAAGAGGAGGGAGAGGCAGTGAGGTACTGGGTTAGGTAGAGAATATCAGATGGATAGAGAGAGAGGCAGGTGCAGCGAGGGAGCAAAAAGGAAGAGAAAAGAAGAGAAAGAGGGGGCCTGTCTGCCGATTGATGATGGTGAAGTCTGGGAGACAGGCCAACATCTGAACGATTGACAGAGTGGCCTGTTTAATTCAATTTCACTTCTTTCACTTAATCCTGTCAAACGGCACAGCCTGTAGCTGGGTCCTACTTGGTTTGAGTTGCAACATCACATTCACAAACAGATCCCCCCCATTCTCTCCTGCCCACATCCACAACACCTAATGTTAATCACTTACTAAGAACATGGTAACCTTCTTGTTGTATTAACGATTCCCTTAATGGGCTGTCAATATGCCCTGTGTTGGCTCTGATGCAGGATAATGACATGATGCTTGGGATAGTGTGTGTGTGTGTGTGTGTGTGTGTGTGTGTGTGTGTGTGTGTGTGTGTGTGTGTGTGTGTGTGTGTGTGCGTGCGTGCGTGCGTGCGTGCGTGCGTGCGTGCGTGCGTGCGTGCGTGCGTGCGTGCGTGCGTGCGTGCGTGCGTGCGTGCGTGCGTGCGTGTCTGTGCTCTGTATGTGTGGGGAGTGGGCTAGTAGGGTGTGTGCAGCATATTTTGGTCTGGGAATGGTCCCACTTCTAAGACCATTCGATGCTGGTGTGTCACTGTCAAGGGCTTTTGGGTTACCTATTTCAGCCACTCTCTCTACCTCTCCTCTTCCCTCCATCTCATTATACATCGCTCCCTCTGTCTCTTGTCCTCTTTCTCCCTCACCCATCATGCAATTTCCCAGAGAGTTGATTTCATTGTTGTCAGATACCTGAGAGTAAATGTCTAACACTTTTCTCCCCCCTTTTTCTCCCTCTTTCTATCATGCTCTCTTTTCTTTTCTCTCTTTCTTTTTCTCTCTCCCCCAGCAACAACCCAACTACTGGAGCTTTAAGGTCAGTGCTGTAAGTGACAGTTTACTGTGTCAGTTTGGGTTTCTCCATCCACTGTGGTGTGTTCTTTTGTGTGTGTGTGTGTGTGTGTGGGGGGGGGCACGGTGGCACATCTCTCTCTCTGCCTGGTTTCTGCAGCAGCCCTGTGCCCGTCGTACCGCTGGCACGCAGACTCTCAGTTGGCATCTCTCGAGTCTCAGGCGGCAGCAGCAGCTTAAAGCCTTCAAGCTCCGTTTACTCTGCAGGAAACGATTCTCCCAGGATTAATGCCACCTCAGTCAGTCAGCTAGCGCCTAGCGCTAATGGCTAACATCCATGTCACCTTGCTAGAGTATTACTCAGGCTAACTGAGACGTTAAGAAGAAATTACAGTGCCTTGTTGCATTGTGGAAATGTTACTTTGACATTTCTCAGACGTCCTTCTATATTACTGACAGGCTTTGAGGTTAGATATACTGTATTTAGGAGAAATGTACAGTTATATGGCATGTATTATTTCTGTCCTGGCTTGCCTGCGGATACATCCGTGAGGGTATATCTGGCTTGCCTGCGGATACATCCGTGAGGGTATATCTGTCTTGCCTGCAGATACATCCGTGAAGGTATATCTGTCTTGCCTGCGGATACATCCGTGAGGATATATCTGTCTTGCCTGCGGATACATCCGTGAGGATATATCTGGCTTGCCTGCGGATACATCCGTGAGGGTATATCTGGCTTGCCTGCGGATACATCCGTGAGGGTATATCTGGCTTGCCTGCGGATACATCCGTGAGGGTATATCTGTCTTGCCTGCAGATACATCCGTGAAGGTATATCTGTCTTGCCTGCGGATACATCCGTGAGGATATATCTGTCTTGCCTGCGGATACATCCGTGAGGATATATCTGGCTTGCCTGCGGATACATCCGTGAGGGTATATCTGTCTTGCCTGCGGACACATCCGTGAGGGTATATCTGCCTTGCCTGCGGATACATCCGTGAGGGTATATCTGGCTTGCCTGCGGATACATCCGTGAGGGTATATCTGTCTTGCCTGCAGATACATCCGTGAAGGTATATCTGTCTTGCCTGCGGATACATCCGTGAGGATATATCTGTCTTGCCTGCGGATACATCCGTGAGGATATATCTGGCTTGCCTGCGGATACATCCGTGAGGGTATATCTGTCTTGCCTGCGGACACATCCGTGAGGGTATATCTGTCTTGCGTGCGACACTGAGGTAGATGGAGTTCATGTGTAAGTGTCATGCTGTGGATCTATGTGAGCTGGCATGGTTCACGGTGTGTTGAGGGTTATGTTTCATAGATGTTGTCTGGAGGCTGCTGAGGCACAGCATGGATCTACACAGAGAGGCTTACAGGAAGTATTGTCATCTGTGTGGGAAGAGGCCTCGTCTGAGGTTTACGCTTCCCTGAAATATCATCCGGACAGGGTGGAAATGTTACCAGATATCAATATCCAGATCCCTGACCCATCTACCCCAGAGCTATGTAATTATTACAATATCCAGATCCCTGACCCATCTACCCCAGAGCTATGTAATTATTACAATATCCAGATCCCTGACCCATCTACCCCAGAGCTATGTAATTATTACAATATCCGGATCCCTGACCCATCTACCCAGAGCTATGTAATTATTACAATATCCAGATCCTTGACCCATCTACCCCAGAGCTATGTAATTATTACAATATCCAGATCCCTGACCCATTTACCCCAGAGCTATGTAATTATTACAATATCCAGATCCCTGACCCATCTACCCCAGAGCTATGTAATTATTACAATATCCAGATCCCTGACCCATTTACCCCAGAGCTATGTAATTATTACAATATCCAGATCCCTGACCCATCTACCCCACAACTATGTAATTATTACGATATCCAGATCCCTGACCCATCTACCCCACAACTATGTAATTATTACAATATCCAGATCCCTGACCCATCTACCCCAGAGCTATGTAATTATTACAATATCCAGATCCCTGACCCATCTACCCCAGAGCTATGTAATTATTACAATATCCAGATCCCTGACCCATCTATCCCACAACTATGTAATTATTACAATATCCAGATCCCTGACCCATCTATCCCACAACTATGTAATTATTACAATATCCAGATCCCTGACCCATCTATCCCACAACTATGTAATTATTACAGTGTCCAAAAAGAGCTTTAAAAACCCCTCTCACGTCGAGACATTTTTCTTTGCGCTTCCAACAAACTCTAATCAGAGGCTGTCAGGCAAGCGGTTTTCTTGGAATGACTTCCTGCAGCTATTGGACAGTCATCAAATCGATGTCACAATATTTGATTTTCTCTTCATTTTTCTACTTCCATGACTTTGTGGAAATATTATTTTCACACCCTTGATCAAGTGCTCACCTAATAATGCTTGCCCACTTTTCCAGTGCTCTTCCACATAAATGACATCACTGTGTCTAAATATGTAGATTAATATAATTAAAGGCCTACTGATTGAGTCACATTCTCAATAGGCTGAATTAGACAGAATTAAAGTGAAAGAGGAGAACAGGTGATAAGATGAAGAGGTAGAAGAAGAGGTAGAATCCAGCCCGATGGAGATTATTCTGCTGTATGTATCAGACCTGGGTTCAAATACACTTTCAAAATAAACATTCAGATAACCTTTTTATTTTTAAACAAACAGTTGAATATTGGAATGCATTTCGAAATACACTTGGAAAGTATCTGAAAATGCTCAAATACACCGACTCAAATTGTCACGCCTTGACTTTAGAGATCCTTTTTTATTCTCTATTTTGGTTAGGTCAGGGTGTGACTAGGGTGGGTAATCTAGTTTTTGTATTTCTATGTTGGCCTGGTTCCCAATCAGAGGCAGCTGTCTATCATTGTCTCTGATTGAGGGTCATATTTAGGCAGCCATTTTCCACCTGTTGTGTGTGGGATCTTGAATTTGTATTGTAGCTTTAGCCCTACAAAGCTGAATGTTTCGTTTGTTACGTTCTTGTTTTGTGCCGGTTATCATTAATAAAAAATGATTAACCTACCCCACGCTGCATCTTGGTCCGACCATCCTTCCAACGATCGTTACACAAATACACTCCCATGCATTTAACCCAGGTATTTGAACATATTATTTGAACTTAAGTAAAATTACTTGTTTGGGCTGTGTATTTGAAAATACTCAAACACACGTTACGGTTTTCTTCCTGGGATGGAGAGGAGGACCAAAATGCAGCGTGGTTATTGGTTGAACATCTTTAATAAAGATGATAACGTGAACAACATACACATACAAAATAAGAAAACGTGGAAAAACCGAAACAGTCCTAACTGGTGCAAAACATAGAGACAGGAAACAATCACCCATGAAATACCCAAAGAATATGGCTGCCTAAATATGGTTCCCAATCAGAGACAACGATAAACACCTGCCTCTGATTGAGAACCACTCTAGGCAACCATAGACTTACCTAGAATACTACACTGAACACAACCCCATCAATCTACAAAACCCCTAGACAAGACAAACACATGTCACACCCTGGCCTAACCACAATAATAAAGAAAACACAGAATACTAAGGCCAGGGCGTGACACACACAGAAAAAAAAGTATTTAAGAGGATAAATAACAAATACTCAAACACACATGTATTTGAACCCAGATCTGGCATGTATGTATTCTACTGGCCTGGCCCCTTTTCTATTTTTCCTAGGCAAAGAAGACTACCAGCCATCTCAGGCGTCATCCCCCCGCCCTAGAGTACGCCATTTTCTTCACTCTCCTGCCTAGTGAGCAGATCGCATCAGCGAACAATCCAGCGCAATTTGGCAGAGCAATTTCTTCCATGCATTGATGACTCCCCGTGTTATAAAGAGACTGAGCTCTGCCAGGGGGGGGGCTGAGAGATAGACGGTGGGAGTGAAAGCCAGAGATAGAGGGAAAGAGTAAGTGAGGAGTAAGAGGACGGTAGATTGATTTATTATGGGAGGTAATTTTTGTTTCCAATTTTCGCGGAACGGCCATAGGCTTGCTTGTTTTCTAGGCTCTTCTCTCCCTGTTTGGTGAAATAGCACAAAGTGTGGGGAGAGAGCGAGTGTGTGTGAGAGCAGGGCTGTACAAACAGACATAGACTACAACAGGAGGAGGAGTAGAGGGTTGCTCGGCTGCTTTGAGAGCTGTCCAGAAACAGAGGTGTTGACATAGAGAGACACAGACAGCCAGAATGAGAAGCTACTTTTGAGACGGATGACAAACTGATGACGCTCTGAGGGGTGTGAGCGACAGAGCGGGAAAGGAAGGAGAAAGATGGCACAGAGAGCGAGATTGTAGATAGAGAGAGAGATGGGGAGGGAAAGGAGAAATACGTGCACTGATTATACAAAACATTAACAACACCTGCTCTTTCCATGACAGACTGACCAGGTGAATCCAGGTGAAGGCTATGATCCCTTATTGATGTCACTTGTTAAATCCACTTAAATCAGTGGAGATGAAGAAGAGGAGACAGGTTCAAGAAGGGTTTTTAAGCCTTGAGACAATTGAGACATGGATTGTGTATGTGTCCCACTCAGAGGGTGAATGTGCAAGACAAAAAAATCTAAGTGCCTTTGAACAGGTTATGGTAGAAGGTGCCAGGCGCACCGGTTTGTGTCAAGAACTGCACCTCTGCTGCGTTTTCACGCTCAACAGTTTCCCGTGAGTATCAAGAATGGTCCACCACCCAAAGCACATACAGTCAACTTAACACACCTGCGGGAGCATTGAATTCAACATGGACCAGCATCCCAGTGGATCCCTTTTGACAGTCCATGCCCCGATGAATTGAGGCTGTTCTGAGGGCAAGTCAATATTAGTAAGGAGTTCCTAATGTTTGGTACGGTCAGTGTACGAACAAGGAAAGGTGGCTGAAAAGGCCAGAGAATGGAAGGGGGAAGGAATAAGAAGAGAGAGAGGTGTGAGGAGTGTGATGTAAGTCAGTTAAAACCACTTGAGGTCGATGTCCGTGCCCACGCGGAAATCCAATTAGCATGATACAAAAACATTGCCATAAAAATCCATCAGTTTAAACTAGAGATATCTGTTGTTGTTTTGCATTGGATGTGTCTCAATCCACTGCATCCAACTCTGTCGCACTTCTGCATCTGGGGTGAAAGGTGAAAGAGCTAGAGCAGTGTTTGTCAGACCATGAGGCATCCCGAAAATCGGTCTTCTTACAAAATCGTTCGTTTTGCTCTACAACCCCCGTAAGCGTATTGGGGTTCGTCGAAAGTCGGTTCAGCCCATCTGACAACTTCTGTCAAGCATCCGAACAGTAATGACCCCTCTGTGGAAAGGTGAGACTCACAAACACGTACATGTTGGTTGTTTTCCTCTAAGCCTCACAAGACTTGTCTGAAAGTACCCTGGTACCAGTTGAAAAAAGGTATGGAAGTATTTATGAAGAGCGATTAGTGCCAAAAATAAGGTGTTAAATACATGTAAAAAATAATCATCATGTTTCCTGGACTTTCTTATATCTCTTAGATACTTCCTTTAGTTTTTTGGGAGGGACTATATGTTGTTCTATGTAGTGAATCTGTAATGCAGTGTACAGTATGGGCTAATAGCAGTAATGTAATGTACAGTATGGGCTAATAGCAGTAATGGAATGTACAGTATGGGCTAATAGCAGTAATGTAATGTACAGTATGGGCTAATAGCAGTAATGTAATGTACAGTATGGGCTAATAGCAGTAATGTAATGTACAGTATGGGCTAATAGCAGTAATGTAATGTACAGTATGGGCTAATAGCAGTAATGTAATGTACAGTATGGGCTAATAGCAGTAATGTAATGTACAGTATGGGCTAATAGCAGTAATGCAGTGTACAGTATGGGCTAATAGCAGTAATGTAATGTACAGTATGGGCTAATAGCAGTAATGTAATGTACAGTATGGGCTAATAGCAGTAATGCAGTGTACAGTATGGGCTAATAGCAGTAATGTAATGTACAGTATGGGCTAATAGTAGTAATGTAATGTACAGTATGGGCTAATAGCAGTAATGTAATGTACAGTATGGGCTAATAGCAGTAATGTAATGTACAGTATGGGCTAATAGCAGTAATGTAATGTACAGTATGGGCTAATAGCAGTAATGTAATGTACAGTATGGGCTAATAGCAGTAATGTAATGTACAGTATGGGCTAATAGCAGTAATGCAATGTACAGTATGGGCTAATAGCAGTAATGTAATGTACAGTATGGGCTAATAGCAGTAATGTAATGTACAGTATGGACTAATATCAGTAATGTAATGTACAGTATGGGCTAATAGCAGTAATGTAATGTACAGTATGGGCTAATAGCAGTAATGCAGTGTACAGTATGGGCTAATAGCAGTAATGTAATGTACAGTATGGGCTAATAGCAGTAATGTAATGTACAGTATGGGCTAATAGCAGTAATGTAATGTACAGTATGGGCTAATAGCAGTAATGTAATGTACAGTATGGGCTAATAGCAGTAATGCAGTGTACAGTATGGGCTAATAGCAGTAATGTAATGTACAGTATGGGCTAATAGCAGTAATGCAGTGTACAGTATGGGCTAATAGCAGTAATGTAATGTACAGTATGGGCTAATAGCAGTAATGTAATGTACAGTATGGGCTAATAGCAGTAATGTAATGTACAGTATGGGCTAATAGCAGTAATGTAATGTACAGTATGGGCTAATAGCAGTAATGTAATGTACAGTATGGGCTAATAGCAGTAATGCAGTGTACAGTATGGGCTAATAGCAGTAATGTAATGTACAGTATGGGCTAATAGCAGTAATGTAATGTAGAGTATGGGCTAATAGCAGTAATGCAGTGTACAGTATGGGCTAATAGCAGTAATGTAATGTACAGTATGGGCTAATAGCAGTAATGTAATGTACAGTATGGGCTAATAGCAGTAATGCAGTGTAAAGTATGGGCTAATAGCAGTAATGTAATGTACAGTATGGGCTAATAGCAGTAATGTAATGTACAGTATGGGCTAATAGCAGTAATGTAATGTACAGTATGGGCTAATAGCAGTAATGTAATGTACAGTATGGGCTAATAGCAGTAATGTAATGTACAGTATGGGCTAATAGCAGTTATGCAGTGTACATTATGGGCTAATAGCAGTAATGTAATGTACAGTATGGGCTAATAGCAGTAATGCAGTGTACAGTATGGGCTAATAGCAGTAATGTAATGTACAGTATGGGCTAATAGCAGTAATGTAATGTACAGTATGGGCTAATAGCAGTAATGTAATGTACAGTATGGGCTAATAGCAGTAATGTAATGTACAGTATGGGCTAATAGCAGTAATGTAATGTACAGTATGGGCTAATAGCAGTAATGCAGTGTACAGTATGGGCTAATAGCAGTAATGTAATGTACAGTATGGGCTAATAGCAGTAATGTAATGTACAGTATGGGCTAATAGCAGTAATGTAATGTACAGTATGGGCTAATAGCAGTAATGTAATGTACAGTATGGGCTAATAGCAGTAATGTAATGTACAGTATGGGCTAATAGCAGTAATGTAATGTACAGTATGGGCTAATAGCAGTAATGTAGTGTACAGTATGGGCTAATAGCAGTAATGTAATGTACAGTATGGGCTAATAGCAGTAATGCAGTGTACAGTATGGGCTAATAGCAGTAATGTAATGTACAGTATGGGCTAATAGCAGTAATGCAGTGTACAGTATGGGCTAATAGCAGTAATGTAATGTACAGTATGGGCTAATAGCAGTAATGTAATGTACAGTATGGGCTAATAGCAGTAATGTAATGTACAGTATGGGCTAATAGCAGTAATGTAATGTACAGTATGGGCTAATAGCAGTAATGTAATGTACAGTATGGGCTAATAGCAGTAATGTAATGTACAGTATGGGCTAATAGCAGTAATGTAATGTACAGTATGGGCTAATAGCAGTAATGTAATGTACAGTATGGGCTAATAGCAGTAATGTAATGTACAGTATGGGCTAATAGCAGTAATGTAATGTACAGTATGGGCTAATAGCAGTAATGCAGTGTACAGTATGGGCTAATAGCAGTAATGTAGTGTACAGTATGGGCTAATAGCAGTAATGTAATGTACAGTATGGGCTAATAGCAGTAATGCAGTGTACAGTATGGGCTAATAGCAGTAATGTAATGTACAGTATGGGCTAATAGCAGTAATGTAATGTACAGTATGGGCTAATAGCAGTAATGCAGTGTACAGTATGGGCTAATAGCAGTAATGTAATGTACAGTATGGGCTAATAGCAGTAATGTAATGTACAGTATGGGCTAATAGCAGTAATGTAATGTACAGTATGGGCTAATAGCAGTAATGTAATGTACAGTATGGGCTAATAGCAGTAATGTAATGTACAGTATGGGCTAATAGCAGTAATGTAATGTACAGTATGGGCTAATAGCAGTAATGTAATGTACAGTATGGGCTAATAGCAGTTATGCAGTGTACAGTATGGGCTAATAGCAGTAATGTAATGTACAGTATGGGCTAATAGCAGTAATGCAGTGTACAGTATGGGCTAATAGCAGTAATGTAATGTACAGTATGGGCTAATAGCAGTAATGTAATGTACAGTATGGGCTAATAGCAGTAATGTAATGTACAGTATGGGCTAATAGCAGTAATGTAATGTACAGTATGGGCTAATAGCAGTAATGTAATGTACAGTATGGGCTAATAGCAGTAATGCAGTGTACAGTATGGGCTAATAGCAGTAATGTAATGTACAGTATGGGCTAATAGCAGTAATGTAATGTACAGTATGGGCTAATAGCAGTAATGTAATGTACAGTATGGGCTAATAGCAGTAATGTAATGTACAGTATGGGCTAATAGCAGTAATGTAATGTACAGTATGGGCTAATAGCAGTAATGGAATGCACAGCATGGGCTAATAGCAGTAATGGAATGTACAGCATGGGCTAATAGCAGTAATGTAATGTACAGTATGGGCTAATAGCAGTAATGTAATTTACAGTATGGGCTAATAGCAGTAATGTAATGTACAGCTTGGGCTAATAGCAGTAATGTAATGTACAGTATGGGCTAATAGCAGTAATGGAATGCACAGTGTGGGCTAATAGCAGTAATGTAATGTACAGTGTGGGCTAATAGCAGTAATGTAACGTACAGTGTGGGCTAATAGCAGTAATGTAATGTACAGTGTGGGCTAATAGCAGGAATGTAATGTACAGTGTGGGCTAATAGCAGGAATGTAATGTACAGTATGGGCTAATAGCAGGAATGTAATGTACAGTATGGGCTAATAGCAGGAATGTAATGTACAGTATGGGCTAATAGCAGGAATGTAATGTACAGTATGGGCTAATAGCAGGAATGTAATGTACAGTATGGGCTAATAGCAGGAATGTAATGTACAGTATGGGCTAATAGCAGTAATGTAATGTACAGTATGGGCTAATAGCAGTAATGTAATGTACAGTATGGGCTAATAGCAGTAATGTAATGTACAGTATGGGCTAATAGCAGTAATGTAATGTACAGTATGGGCTAATAGCAGTAATGGAATGCACAGCATGGGCTAATAGCAGTAATGGAATGTACAGCATGGGCTAATAGCAGTAATGTAATGTACAGTATGGGCTAATAGCAGTAATGTAATTTACAGTATGGGCTAATAGCAGTAGTGTAATGTACAGCATGGGCTAATAGCAGTAGTGTAACGTACAGCATTGGCTAATAGCAGTAGTGTAATGTACAGCATTGGCTAATAGCAGTAATGCAATGTACCGTATGGGCTAATAGCAGTAATGTAATGTACAGTATGGGCTAATAGCAGGAATGTAATGTACAGTATGGGCTAATAGCAGGAATGTAATGTACAGTATGGGCTAATAGCAGGAATGTAATGTACAGTATGGGCTAATAGCAGGAATGTAATGTACAGTATGGGCTAATAGCAGGAATGTAATGTACAGTATGGGCTAATAGCAGTAATGTAATGTACAGTATGGGCTAATAGCAGTAATGGAATGCACAGCATGGGCTAATAGCAGTAATGGAATGTACAGCATGGGCTAATAGCAGTAATGTAATGTACAGTATGGGCTAATAGCAGTAATGTAATTTACAGTATGGGCTAATAGCAGTAGTGTAATGTACAGCATGGGCTAATAGCAGTAGTGTAATGTACAGCATTGGCTAATAGCAGTAGTGTAATGTACAGCATTGGCTAATAGCAGTAATGCAATGTACAGTATGGGCTAATAGCAGTAATGTAATGTACAGTATGGGCTAATAGTAGTAATGTAATGTACAGTATGGGCTAATAACAGGAATACAATGT
The DNA here is from genome assembly GCF_021184085.1 of Oncorhynchus gorbuscha. Classification (NCBI taxonomy): domain Eukaryota; kingdom Metazoa; phylum Chordata; class Actinopteri; order Salmoniformes; family Salmonidae; genus Oncorhynchus; species Oncorhynchus gorbuscha. Next base: position 28,927,326 of record NC_060198.1, on the reverse strand, counting down.
ACAGTATGGGCTAATAGCAGTAATGCAATGTACAGTATGGGCTAATAGCAGTAATGCAATGTAGAGTATGGGCTAATAGCAGTAATGCAATGTACAGTATGGGCTAATAGCAGTAATGCAATGTAGAGTATGGGCTAATAGCAGTAATGAAATGTACAGTATGGGCTAATAGCAGTAATGAAATGTACAGTATGGGCTAATAGCAGGAATACAATGTACAGTATGGGCTAATAGCAGTAATGCAATGTACAGTATGGGCTAATAGCAGTAATGCAATGTACAGTATGGGCTAATAGCAGTAATGTAATGTACAGTATGGGCTAATAGCAGTAATGTAATGTACAGTATGGGCTAATAGCAGTAATGCAATGTACAGTATGGGCTAATAGCAGTAATGCAATGTGCAGTATGGGCTAATAGCAGTAATGCAATGTGCAGTATGGGCTAATAGCAGTAATGCAATGTACAGTATGGGCTAATAGCAGTAATGCAATGTACAGTATGGGCTAATAGCAGTAATGCAATGTACAGTATGGGCTAATAGCAGGAATGTAATGTACAGTATGGGCTAATAGCAGTAATGTAATGTACAGTATGGGCTAATAGCAGTAATGGAATGCACAGCATGGGCTAATAGCAGTAATGGAATGTACAGCATGGGCTAATAGCAGTAATGTAATGTACAGTATGGGCTAATAGCAGTAATGTAATTTACAGTATGGGCTAATAGCAGTAATGTAATGTACAGCTTGGGCTAATAGCAGTAATGTAATGTACAGTATGGGCTAATAGCAGTAATGGAATGCACAGTGTGGGCTAATAGCAGTAATGTAATGTACAGTGTGGGCTAATAGCAGTAATGTAACGTACAGTGTGGGCTAATAGCAGTAATGTAATGTACAGTGTGGGCTAATAGCAGGAATGTAATGTACAGTGTGGGCTAATAGCAGGAATGTAATGTACAGTATGGGCTAATAGCAGGAATGTAATGTACAGTATGGGCTAATAGCAGGAATGTAATGTACAGTATGGGCTAATAGCAGGAATGTAATGTACAGTATGTGCTAATAGCAGGAATGTAATGTACAGTATGGGCTAATAGCAGGAATGTAATGTACAGTATGGGCTAATAGCAGTAATGTAATGTACAGTATGGGCTAATAGCAGTAATGTAATGTACAGTATGGGCTAATAGCAGTAATGTAATGTACAGTATGGGCTAATAGCAGTAATGTAATGTACAGTATGGGCTAATAGCAGTAATGGAATGCACAGCATGGGCTAATAGCAGTAATGGAATGTACAGCATGGGCTAATAGCAGTAATGTAATGTACAGTATGGGCTAATAGCAGTAATGTAATTTACAGTATGGGCTAATAGCAGTAGTGTAATGTACAGCATGGGCTAATAGCAGTAGTGTAACGTACAGCATTGGCTAATAGCAGTAGTGTAATGTACAGCATTGGCTAATAGCAGTAATGCAATGTACCGTATGGGCTAATAGCAGTAATGTAATGTACAGTATGGGCTAATAGCAGGAATGTAATGTACAGTATGGGCTAATAGCAGGAATGTAATGTACAGTATGGGCTAATAGCAGGAATGTAATGTACAGTATATGCTAATAGCAGGAATGTAATGTACAGTATGGGCTAATAGCAGGAATGTAATGTACAGTATGGGCTAATAGCAGGAATGTAATGTACAGTATGGGCTAATAGCAGTAATGTAATGTACAGTATGGGCTAATAGCAGTAATGGAATGCACAGCATGGGCTAATAGCAGTAATGGAATGTACCGTATGGGCTAATAGCAGTAATGTAATGTACAGTATGGGCTAATAGCAGGAATGTAATGTACAGTATGGGCTAATAGCAGGAATGTAATGTACAGTATGGGCTAATAGCAGGAATGTAATGTACAGTATGGGCTAATAGCAGGAATGTAATGTACAGTATGGGCTAATAGCAGGAATGTAATGTACAGTATGGGCTAATAGCAGTAATGTAATGTACAGTATGGGCTAATAGCAGTAATGGAATGCACAGCATGGGCTAATAGCAGTAATGGAATGTACAGCATGGGCTAATAGCAGTAATGTAATGTACAGTATGGGCTAATAGCAGTAATGTAATTTACAGTATGGGCTAATAGCAGTAGTGTAATGTACAGCATGGGCTAATAGCAGTAGTGTAATGTACAGCATTGGCTAATAGCAGTAGTGTAATGTACAGCATTGGCTAATAGCAGTAATGCAATGTACAGTATGGGCTAATAGCAGTAATGTAATGTACAGTATGGGCTAATAGTAGTAATGTAATGTACAGTATGGGCTAATAACAGGAATACAATGTACAGTATGGGCTAATAGCAGTAATGCAATGTACAGTATGGGCTAATAGCAGTAATGCAATGTAGAGTATGGGCTAATAGCAGTAATGAAATGTACAGTATGGGCTAATAGCAGTAATGAAATGTACAGTATGGGCTAATAGCAGGAATACAATGTACAGTATGGGCTAATAGCAGTAATGCAATGTACAGTATGGGCTAATAGCAGTAATGAAATGTACAGTATGGGCTAATAGCAGTAATGAAATGTACAGTATGGGCTAATAGCAGGAATACAATGTACAGTATGGGCTAATAGCAGTAATGCAATGTACAGTATGGGCTAATAGCAGTAATGCAATGTACAGTATGGGCTAATAGCAGTAATGTAATGTACAGTATGGGCTAATAGCAGTAATGTAATGTACAGTATGGGCTAATAGCAGTAATGCAATGTACAGTATGGGCTAATAGCAGTAATGCAATGTGCAGTATGGGCTAATAGCAGTAATGCAATGTGCAGTATGGGCTAATAGCAGTAATGCAATGTACAGTATGGGCTAATAGCAGTAATGCAATGTACAGTATGGGCTAATAGCAGTAATGCAATGTACAGTATGGGCTAATAGCAGGAATGTAATGTACAGTATGGGCTAATAGCAGGAATGTAATGTACAGTATGGGCTAATAGCAGGAATGTAATGTACAGTATGGGCTAATAGCAGGAATGTAATGTACAGTATGGGCTAATAGCAGGAATGTAATGTACAGTATGGGCTAATAGCAGGAATGTAATGTACAGTATGGGCTAATAGCAGTAATGTAATGTACAGTATGGGCTAATAGCAGTAATGTAATGTACAGTATGGGCTAATAGCAGTAATGGAATGCACAGCATGGGCTAATAGCAGTAATGGAATGCACAGCATGGGCTAATAGCAGTAATGGAATGTACAGAATGGGCTAATAGCAGGAATGTAATGTACAGTATGGGCTAATAGCAGTAATGTAATTTACAGTATGGGCTAATAGCAGTAGTGTAATGTACAGCATGGGCTAATAGCAGTAGTGTAATGTACAGCATTGTCTAATAGCAGTAGTGTAATGTACAGCATTGGCTAATAGCAGTAATGCAATGTACAGTATGGGCTAATAGCAGTAATGTAATGTACAATATGGGCTAATAGTAGTAATGTAATGTACAGTATGGGCTAATAACAGGAATACAATGTACAGTATGGGCTAATAGCAGTAATGCAATGTACAGTATGGGCTAATAGCAGTAATGCAATGTAGAGTATGGGCTAATAGCAGTAATGAAATGTACAGTATGGGCTAATAGCAGTAATGAAATGTACAGTATGGGCTAATAGCAGGAATACAATGTACAGTATGGGCTAATAGCAGTAATGCAATGTACAGTATGGGCTAATAGCAGTAATGCAATGTACAGTATGGGCTAATAGCAGTAATGTAATGTACAGTATGGGCTAATAGCAGTAATGTAATGTACAGTATGGGCTAATAGCAGTAATGTAATGTACAGTATGGGCTAATAGCAGTAATGCAATGTACAGTATGGGCTAATAGCAGTAATGCAATGTACAGTATGGGCTAATAGCAGTAATGCAATGTGCAGTATGGGCTAATAGCAGTAATGCAATGTGCAGTATGGGCTAATAGCAGTAATGCAATGTACAGTATGGGCTAATAGCAGTAATGCAATGTACAGTATGGGCTAATAGCAGTAATGCAATGTACAGTATGGGCTAATAGCAGTAATGTAATGTACAGTATGGGCTAATAGTAGTAATGAAATGTACAGTATGGGCTAATAGCAGTAATGAAATGTACAGTATGGGCTAATAGCAGTAATGAAATGTACAGTATGGGCTAATAGCAGTAATGTAATGTACAGTATGGGCTAATAGTAGTAATGAAATGTACAGTATGGGCTAATAGCAGTAATGAAATGTACAGTATGGGCTAATAGCAGTAATGAAATGTACAGTATGGGCTAATAGCAGTAATGTAATGTACAGTATGGGCTAATAACAGGAATACAATGTACAGTATGGGCTAATAGCAGTAATGCAATGTACAGTATGGGCTAATAGCAGTAATGCAATGTACAGTATGGGCTAATAGCAGTAATGTAATGTACAGTATGGGCTAATAGCAGTAATGTAATGTACAGTATGGGCTAATAACAGGAATACAATGTACAGTATGGGCTAATAGCAGTAATGCAATGTACAGTATGGGCTAATAGTAGTAATGCAATGTACAGTATGGGGTAATAACAGGAATACAATGTACAGTATGGGCTAATAGCAGTAATGAAATGTAAAAGTATGGGCTAATAAGCAGTAATTCCAAATAAACTTTTTCATCAAATAAAACGTATACTTTATTTTGATACATCAAATTAAATCTGTGACCTTCTTCCAACAATTCCATTTGGCTTAGTAGAACCCCCCAGCCCATCTTAGACAAGGCTTAGACACTTAGGGGTTAATAGATGTCTCTCTAGCAACTATCCCTGTTGAGACAGATTCTTCTCAAATCTGAGAATAGTGAGAATGTCTCTTTCTGACTAATAAACTCTCAGTGGAATGCCGTATCACTTATCGCCATGGTAATTAACAGCTCAAGAGAAACCAGAGACCATCACCCCCTGTCATGTGATCCTGCGTTTTTTTCTGTGTGGCCTTGCTCCCAACCATTAACTTCAGCCTCTCAACCTATAACAAGCACTTAACCACAACCACGACACTGACCTTCAACCTGACCCACTCTGGGTGTGTACAAGAGACAAAATAAACTCAGCAAAAAAAGATATGTCACTTTTTCAGGACCCTGTCTTTCATAGATAACTCATAAAAATTCAAATAACTTTACAGATCTTCATTGTAAAGGGTTTTAACACTGTTTCCCATGTTTGTTCAGTGAACCGTAAACAATTAATGAACATGCACCTGTGGAGCGGTCGTTAAGACACTAACAGCTTACAGACGGTAGGCAATTAAGGTCACAGTTATGAAAACTTAGGACACTAAAAGAGGCTTTTCTACTGACTCTGAAAAACACCAAAAGAAAGATGCACAGGGTCCCTGCTCACCTGTGTGAACGTGCCTTAGGCATGCTGCAAGGAGGCATGAGGACTGCAGATGTGGCCAGGGCAATAAATTGCAATGTCCGTACTGTGAGACGCCTAAGACAGTGCTACAGGGAGACAGGAGGGACAGATGATCGTCCTCGCAGTGGCAGACCACGTGTAACAACACCTGCACAGGATCAGTACATCTGAATAGCACACCTGTGGGACAGGCACAGGATGACAACAACAACTGCCCGAGTTACACCAGGAATTCACAATCCTTCCATCAGTGCTCAGACTGTCCACAATAGGCTGAGAGAGGCTGGACTGAGGGCTCGTAGGCCTGTTGTAAGGCAGGTCCTCACCAGACATCATCGGCAACAGCGACGCCTATGGGCACAAACCCACCGTTGCTGGACCAGATAGGACTGGCAAAAAGTGCTCTTCACTGACGAGTCGTGGTTTTGTCTCACCAGGGGTGATGGTCGGATTCGCGTTTATCGTCGAAGGAATGATCGTTACACCGGGGCCTGTACTCTGGAGCGGGATCGATTTGGAGGTGGAGGATCCGTCATGGTCTGGGGCAGTGTGTCACAGCATCATTGGACTGAGCTTGTTGTCATTGCAGGCAATCTCAACGCTGTGCGTTACGGGGAAGACATCTTCCTCCCTCATGTGGTACTCTTCCTGCAGGCTCATCCTGACATGACCCTCCAGCATGAACCACCAGCCATTCTGCTCGTTCTGTGTGTGATTTCCTGCAAGACAGGAATGTCAGTGTTCTGCCATGGCCAGCGAAGAGCCCGGATTTCAATCCCATTGAGCACATCTGGGACCTGTTGGATCAGAGGGTGAGGGCTAGGGCCATTCCCCCCAGAAATGTATGACCTTCCTTCTGGAAGAGTAGGGTAACATCTCACAGCAAGAACTGGCAAATCTGGTGCTGTCCATGAGGAGGAGATGCACTGCAGTACTTAATGCAGCTGGTGGCCACACCAGATACTGACAGTTACTTTTGATTTGGACCCCCCCCCCCTTTGCTCAGGGACACATTATTCCATTTCTGTTCGTCACATGTCTGTGGAACTTGTTCAGTTTTTATGTCTCAGTTGTTGAATCTTGTTATGTTCGTACAAATATTTACACATGTTAAGTTTGCTGAAGATAAACACAGTTGACAGTGAGAGGACGTTTCTTTTTTTGCCGCGTTTAGAGAGAAACGGAGAGGGGAGGGAGAGGGAGAGAAAAGAGGGAGAGATTGGGTTTGTTGTTGGATATAAAGCAGTTCATAGTCCTAGGTATGTTGGAGCCCGCTGTGTACTCCTTTTCCATTCAGTTATATTTCCTGTGAGATCATCTTGTTTTCTTCCTCTGTGGTATTATAAGAGCGTGGGCTCCTCACAGTAATTGAGTGCTATTGAAAAAGCATGACTTGACTCCATAGGATGAGAGGTAGAGGAGAAGAAGAAAAGGTGCAGAGAAAAGTGGAAGAGGTGCAATCACAGTTTTCCTCTGAAGAGAGAGAGCGTGTCTAGCATTACAGATCTCCTAGCAGACGGTGAGTTTACCTGCCCATGAGGATGCACAGGAGGAAATGGTTCTAGGAACGCTCCCCGTCTTCTATCCCACCGGGCACCCACTGGTTGAATCAACGTTGATTCCACTCCATTTCAATGGAATTACATTGAACCAAAGTGGAAAAGACGTTGAATTGACGTTTGTGCCCAGTGGGACATCACTTTGACACCTTTACATAAAGTATCTACAGCAACAACACCAAGTCGATTTGGTTTCTTTCCTCCAACACATGGAGCGAACATATTTTGTTCCGCTGGGGGAAATCTACCTTTGTTTCTTAAGTGTTTAGTTGAATTTTGTTTAGTAGAATGACTATACAATGACTCACACCTGTTTTTCCAACAACAGTCAAAGTGAAAGATTCTCATTCGGTGAGTTGCTGGAGTTTGTTGACAGATCTTCTCTCCTGTGTGTGAGTGTGTGTGTGTGAGAGACGGAGCTAGTTTCCCTCTCTCCACTTCCTGCTGAGTTCTGTTTGATATTTTGCACGATCTCCCTAGTTCGGTGTGATTTGTTGAAAAGATCCTCTGTTATGTAGGAACAAACACCAGGGAGTAGCGATTTGATTATTGGTGTGATTAAAGATGTGACTCACTCCTCTATAGGATATGTATCTTTTAGCTCTGCTATGGCTTAGGACAGCTGATGGCTGTGTTTTATCCATCTGCGCTCTGGCTTTGTTTAGCCCTGGAGCTCTGCTTGGCTCACTGGAGCTGGTGTTTGTGTCTGTTGTGTGTGCAGTGTGTTCTGTGTGTACAATATATGCGCTGCTGTGTGGTACTATGGACTGGGTGCTCCCTGCTCAGTGTGGTCGTTGCTTAGATAAATGACCCCATTAGAAAGCACAATGGGGGCGATCCGTCAGAGCCACCCTCTCCCTGCGTGCCCAGACACTGTCTGCTTGCCCACCAAATCTAATCAAATCAAATATGATTTGTCGCGCACACATATTTAGCAGATGTTATCGCGGGTGTAGTGAAACGCTTATCTTCCTAGCTCCAACGGTGCAGTCATTTACAAGTGCCACCACTCTGTTGTGGGGCTGTGTGTGTGACTGCTCTGTGTAAGTGTTTGTGGTTGCAGTATGAACAGTGCGTGTGTTTGTGTGAGTGCATGTGTGCGTCTGTGAGTTTGTATGTGTGTCACAGGAGGTTGGTGGCAGCTTAATTTGGGAGGACAGGCTCATGGTAAAGGCTGGAGCGGACTGGTATCACATACATCAAACACATGGTTTCCATGTGTTTGATGCCATTCCATTTGCCCCGTTCCAGACATTATTATGAGCCGTCCTCCCCTCAACAGCCTCCTGTGGTGTGTGTGAATGCATGTTGTGTGTATTTGTGAATGACCTCAAAGCGAGCACTGCTGGGAGTCAATGAGCACAGCACTCTGTGAGGCTGCGTCTCACCTTACTAAATACAAGATTAATGAGAGCCTCGTAGAAAAACATGCTGAAGTCTTATTGAACCAGGACGAGGGATGAAAACGACAGAAAAAGCAGAGAAGAAGTTGTGTTCTACTTGGTGCGGGGTGCTAGCGAGGGGCGCTGGCACTGTACTGTAATGTAATGTGGGCTCGATGTGTCTGGCTGGCTCTGCAATACTAACAGTCGTCAGCGAGCATTCTGGGAGCTCATTAACGGAGTCTGGGAGCTGGAGGAGACCCGGCGGTGGGGATAGGGGAGCCAGCTCACTGAACAGAGCCTACCAGAGCACAGTCTAGTAGCAGCAGAGCAGCTGAGGGAGAAGAGATGCTGCCTGGGCCCAGGCCAGGTCTAGGCCAGTAGAATAAACCCAGAGTGACAGCCCTGATCTAGATCTACATGGCCTTGTCTAATCCAAACAGCCCTGGCCTGCACTCATTTAAGGTTGGCCAGAGGCCAGCAGGTCCCCAACCAATAGGGAGAGGATGCAGGTATAGGGGGAGAGGGAACTTTACATAAGCGTTAAAGCATTAAAACAGGTCTCAGTGCCCCACCAGGTTATTTTGTATCTTCCCCATTCCTACCTACTGGTCCTCAGTGGATCCCTAATTCTGAAGGTGTTGTGTTCTGGACTTCTGCCTTGCTGTATCCCTCTGCTGTCAGCACTGGTGAACCAACAGGCACCGTCACATGATTCCATCCCACCCTATCAGAAAGAGGAAAGATGGCACCAGTGTGAATGTTTGTCCTGACATTATGTTTATCTTAATTGTGTTTGTTTGTCTTATAGTCTGCTTATTGTTTGCTACCTCTTTCACGTTTCTCCGTACTCCTCTCTGTCAAATCCATTCTTTCTACCTCTTTCTCGCTCTCCTCTCCCCAAACAAACTCCCTCTCACTTTCTCTCCTCCAGAGTCGTAGCCCGCGTCACTCCCAGTCCACCCAGTCTGGGCTAGCTGAGCAGGCTGCTAAACTGTCCTTTGCCTCGGCTGAGTCTCTGGCTGAGACCATGTCTGAGGCTGACATCCCCCTGGGGTTCAGCCGAACCAACCGCTTCCGCCAGAGTCTGCCTCTGTCCCGCTCAGCCAGCCAGAACAAGCTGCGCTCCCCAGGTGAGACCCAACACCCACACTGGAGCTGGACATGACCCAGACAGTGCAGAAACTATACATGACGTGTACATGATCACATCTTAACCTTTACCAACTACTGCTACAGTAAGACAGTGCTCCCCAGGCGAGACCCACCACACACTGTACAGATAATATACATGACATCAGTGGAGGCTCCTCAGTGGAGGAAGGGGAGGACCATCCTCCTCAGTGAATTCCACAAAAATAAAAAAGAGTGAAACTTTAAAACAGTTCCTTTTTAGATAAACCTACAGTAAATATATTCACATGTCACCAAATAATTGATTAAAACACACTGTTTTGCAATGAAGGTCGACAGTAATCTCAACAGCACTCTGTAGGGTATCACCATGGTGTAGCCGGAGGACAGCTAGCTTCCGTCCTCCTCTGGGTACATTGACTTCCATACAAAACCTAGGAGGCTCACGGTTCTCATCCCCCTCTATTGACTTACACAGTAATTATGGCAACTTCCGGAGGACGTCCTCCAACCCATCAGAGCTCTTGCAGCATGAACTGGCATCTTGTCCACCCAATCAAAGGATCAGAGAATGAATCTAGTACTGAAAGTATAAGCTACACCTAGCTAGCACTGCAGTGCATAACATGTGGTGAGTAATTGACTCAAAGAGAGAGAAAGAAAATAGTTGAACAGTTTTGAACAAATTCATTAAAAAAAATATTAAGGAGATGCAAGAGAAAGAAAGAGAGATGTTGAATGTTTTGCCTGGTCACAGACACCACAAGCCAACAGAAAATATAAGAGGACAGTGCAAGATGGAATTAACAAGCAAAGTGATCAAGCTGTTTATTTGTGGCTGCTATGAAGGTGAACTATTTTTGTGTGTGATCAGACGTGTATTCATTCCACCGATTCCGTTGAAAAAAATCTTAAAAGGAATCAATATCAAATCAAATTAAAGTTTATTTGTCACGTGCGCCGAATACAACAGATGTAGACTTTACAGTGAAATGCTTACTTACAGGCTCTAACCAATAGTTCAAAAAAGGTATTAGGTGAACAATAGGTAAGTAAATAAATCAAAACAACAGTAAAAAGACAGTGAAAAATAACATTAGCGAGTCTATATACAGTAGCGAGGCTATAACAGTAGCGAGGCTACATACAGGCACCGGTTAGTCAGGCTGATTGAGGTAGCATGTATATGTAGATATGGTTAAAGTGACTATGCATATATAATAAACAGAGAGTAGCAGTAGTGTAAAAGAGGGGTTGGTGGGTCGTGGGTGGCACTGGTTGGTCAGGCCAATTTAGGTAGTATGTGCATGAATGTATAGTTCTATGCAACTATGCAGTTATGATAAACAGAGGGGCACACAATGTAAATAGCCTGGGTAGCCTTTTGATTACCTGTTCAGGAGTCTTATGGCTTGGGGGTAAAAACTGTTGAGAAGCATTTTTGTCCGAGACTTGGCACTCTGGTACCGCTTGCCATGCGGCAGTAGAGAGAACAATCTATGACTGGGGTGGCTGGGGTCTTTGACCATTTTTAGGGCCTTCCTCTGACACCACCTGGTGTAGAGGCCCTGGATGGCAGACAGCTTAGCCCCAGTGATGTCCTGGGCTGTACGCACTACCCTCTGTAGTGCCTTGCGGTCAGAGGCCGAGCAATTGCCGTACTAGGCAGTGATGCAACCAGTCATACTCTCGATGTTGCAGCTGTAGAACCTTTTGAGGATCTGAGGACCCATGCCAAATTTAGTCCCAGGATCCTTAGCTTAGTGATGAGCTTTGAAGGTACTATGGTGTTGAACGCTGAGCTGTGGTCAATGAATAGCATTTTCACAGGTGTTCCTGTTGTCCAGGTGGGAAAGGGCAGTGTGGAGTGCAATATAGATTGCATCATCTGTGGATCTGTTTGGGCAGTATGTAAATTTCAGTGGGTCTAGGATTTCTGGGATAATGGTGTTGATGTGAGCCATTACCAGCCTTTCAAAGCACTTCATGGCTACGGACGTGAGTGCTGCGGGTCTGTAGTTATTTAGGCATGTTGCCTTCGTGTTCTTGGGCACAGGGACTATGGTGGTCTGCTTGAAACATGTTGGTATTACAGACTTAAGCAGGGACATGTTGAAAATGTCAGTGAAGACACCTGCCAGTTGGTCAGCACATACTCAGAGCACACATCCTGGTATCCGTCTTGCCCCGCAGCCTTGTGAATGTTGACTTGTTTAAAGGTCTTACGCACGTTGAGCGTGATCACACAGTCGTCTAGAACAGCTGATGCTCTCATGCATGCCTCAGTGTTGCTTGCCTCGAAGCGAGCATAGAAGTGACTTAGCTCGTCTGGTAAGCTCCTGTCACTGGGCAGCTCACGACTGTGCTTCCCTTTGTAGTCTGTAATAGTTTGCAAGCCCTGCCACATAAGACAAGCGTCGGAGCTGGTGTAGTATAATTCAATTTTAGCCCTGTATGGACGCTTTGCCTGTTTGATGGTTCTTCGGAGGGCATAGCAGGATTTCTTATAAGCATCCTGTTTAGAGTCCCGCACCTTGAAAGCTGCAGCTCTACCCTTTAGCTCAGTGCATATGTTGCCTGTAATCCATGGCTTCTGGTTGGGGTATGTACGCACAGTCACTATGGGGACGAGGTCCTCAATTCACTTATTGATAAAGCCAGTGACTGATTTGGTGTACTCCTCAATGCCATCGGAAGAATCCCGGAACATGTTTCAGTCTGTGCTAGCAAAACAGTCCTGTAGTTTAGCATCTGCTTCATCTGACCACTTTTTTATAGACCGAGTCACTGGTGCTTCCTGCTTTAATATTTGCCTGTAAGCAGGAATCAGGAGAATGGAACTGTGGTCGGATTTACCAAATGGAGGAGAGAATTTTCTTCCCTCTGGTTGCACATTTAACATGTTGATGGAAATTAGGTAGAACTGATTTAAGTTTTCCTGCATTAAAGTCTTCGGCCACTAGGAGCGCCGCCTCTAGGTGAGTGGTTTCCTGTTTGCTTATTTCCTTATACACCTGAGTGAGTGCGGTCTTAGTGCCAGCATCTGTCTGTGGTGGTAAATGAACAGCCACAAAATGTATAGCTGAAAACTCTCTAGGCAAGTAGTGCGGTCTGCATTTTATCACAAGATACTATACCTCAGGCGAGCAAAATCTAGAGGTGTCCTTAGATTTCGTGCACCAGCTGTTATTTACCAATATGAACAGACCGACCCCCCCTCGTCTTACCGGAGTGTGCTGTTCTATCTTAGCGGTGCAGCGTTTTGACGGTATTGGCAGCTTTCCTACTCGCCTTCTGTGGATCCTTACGAGGCATTCCACTCTGTGTCCTCTGTACCTGCGTCTCTTCCTCTTGAAAATAACTGGGATGTTTGCCTTGTCGGGTGCTTGGAGAATGTCCTGTGTGTCCTGCTTGTTGAAGAAAAAGTCTTTGTCTAATCCGAGGTGAGTGATCACTGTCCTGATATCCCGAAGCTCTTTGTCTAATCCAAGGTGAGTGATCACTGTCCTGATATCCCGAAGCTCTTTGTCTAATCCGAGGTGAGTGATCGCTGTCCTGATATCCCGAAGCTCTTTGTCTAATCCGAGGTGAGTGATCACTGTCCTGATATCCCGAAGCTCTTTGTCTAATCCGAGGTGAGTGATCACTGTCCTGATATCCCGAAGCTCTTTGTCTAATCCGAGGTGAGTGATCACTGTCCTGATATCCCGAAGCTCTTTGTCTAATCCGAGGTGAGTGATCACTGTCCTGATATCCCGAAACTCTTTGTCTAATCCGAGGTGAGTGATCACTGTCCTGATATCCCGAAACTCTTTGTCTAATCCAAGGTGAGTGATCGCTGTCCTGATATCCCGAAGCTCTTTGTCTAATCCAAGGTGAGTGATCACTGTCCTGATATCCCGAAGCTCTTTGTCTAATCCAAGGTGAGTGATCGCTGTCCTGATATCCCGAAGCTCTTTGTCTAATCCAAGGTGAGTGATCACTGTCCTGATATCCCGAAGCTCTTTGTCTAATCCAAGGTGAGTGATCACTGTCCTGATATCCCGAAGCTCTTTGTCTAATCCAAGGTGAGTGATCGCTGTCCTGATATCCCAAAGCTCTTTGTCTAATCCAAGGTGAGTGATCACTGTCCTGATATCCAGAAGCTCTTTGTCTAATCCAAGGTGAGTGATCGCTGTCCTGATATCCAGAAGCTCTTTGTCTAATCCAAGGTGAGTGATCACTGTCCTGATATCCAGAAGCTCTTTGTCTAATCCGAGGTGAGTGATCGCTGTCCTGATATCCCGAAGCTCTTTGTCTAATCCAAGGTGAGTGATCACTGTCCTGATATCCCGAAGCTCTTTGTCTAATCCAAGGTGAGTGATCACTGTCCTGATATCCCGAAGCTCTTTGTCTAATCCAAGGTGAGTGATCACTGTCCTGATATCCAGAAGCTCTTTGTCTAATCCGAGGTCAGTGATCACTGTCCTGATATCCCGAAGCTCTTTGTCTAATCCGAGGTGAGTGATCACTGTCCTGATATCCCGAAGCTCTTTGTCTAATCCGAGGTGAGTGATCACTGTCCTGATATCCCGAAACTCTTTGTCTAATCCGAGGTGAGTGATCACTGTCCTGATATCCCGAAACTCTTTGTCTAATCCAAGGTGAGTGATCGCTGTCCTGATATCCAGAAGCTCTTTGTCTAATCCAAGGTGAGTGATCACTGTCCTGATATCCCGAAGCTCTTTGTCTAATCCAAGGTGAGTGATCACTGTCCTGATATCCCGAAGCTCTTTGTCTAATCCAAGGTGAGTGATCACTGTCCTGATATCCCGAAGCTCTTTGTCTAATCCAAGGTGAGTGATCGCTGTCCTGATATCCCGAAGCTCTTTGTCTAATCCAAGGTGAGTGATCACTGTCCTGATATCCAGAAGCTCTTTGTCTAATCCAAGGTGAGTGATCGCTGTCCTGATATCCAGAAGCTCTTTGTCTAATCCAAGGTGAGTGATCACTGTCCTGATATCCAGAAGCTCTTTGTCTAATCCGAGGTGAGTGATCGCTGTCCTGATATCCAGAAGCTCTTTGTCTAATCCAAGGTGAGTGATCACTGTCCTTATATCCAGAAGCTCTTTGTCTAATCCAAGGTGAGTGATCACTGTCCTGATATCCAGAAGCTCTTTGTCTAATCCGAGGTGAGTGATCGCTGTCCTGATATCCAGAAGCTCTTTTTTTTGCCGTAAGTTACGGTTGCAGAAACATTATGTACAAAATAAGTTACAAATAACGTGAGAAAAAAACACATAATTGTCACGCCTTGGTCATTGTATCTTGTGTTTTTGTTATATGTTTGGGTAGGCCAGGGTGTGACATGGGTTTATATGTTGTATTTCGTATTAGGGTTTGTATTAATTGGGAGTGTGTGTTATTAGGGGTGTGTCTAGTTAGGCTTGGCTGCCTGAGGCGATTCCTAATTGGAGTCAGCTGATTGTAGTTGTCTCGGATTGGGAACCGTATTTAGGTAGCCTGAGTGCGCGTTGTATTTCGTGGGTGATTGTACCTGTCTTAGTGTTAGTCACCAGATAGGCTGTATTATTTTCATTCGTTTGTTGTTTTCTTCTTCCGTTATTTCATGTACGTATTAGCTTCATTAAAAGTCATGAGTAACCTACACTCTGCATTTCGGTCTGACTTTCTACAAACAACAGACGAAGTTCATTACAGAATCACCCACCACGATTCACAGACCGAGCAGCGTGTGAACTGGCAGGAGCTAAAGGAGGACGATATGGACAGCAGAAGCAGGGATTATATGACGTGGGAAGAAATCGACAGGTGGGCAGCCGACCCAGAGCGAGTTCAAGAGCCCGCCTGGGATTCCCTACAGCAATGCGAAGAGGGCTATACACGTATGGAATCGAGAAGGAAAGCATTGCTATACAGAGCGAAAACTGAAGGTAACAGGGGAAAGCGCAGAGAGAGAGTGGCTGAGTCAGGAAACAGACCTGAGCCTACTCTCCCTGTTAATCGTGAAGAGCAGTTGCAATGGGAGAGAATGCATCATTTGGAGATTTGGACATGGGAGGAGGAATTAGACGGTCAAGGACCCTGGGAGCAGCCGGGAGAATATCGCCGTCCCAAGGAGGAAATAGAGGCAGCGAAAGCGGAGAGGCGTATGTATGAGGAGGCAGCTCTAGCGAGAGAGCTCGGGTTGCTTACGTCATTTCACTCCTTACTGGCCGGGCTCGAGAGTGGGGCACAGCTATCTGGGAGGCAAGGGCTGATTGTTCTAACAATTACCAGAACTTTAAAGAGGAGATGATTCGGGTTTTTGACCGTTCAGTTTTTGGTAGGGAGGCTTCTAGGGCCCTGGCTTCCCTATGCCAAGGTGATCGATCCATAACGGATTACTCTATAGAGTTTCGCACTCTTGCTGCCTCTAGTGACTGGAACGAGCCGGCGCTGCTCGCTCGTTTTCTGGAGGGACTCCACGCAGTGGTCAAAGATGAGATTCTCTCTCGGGAGGTTCCTTCCAGTGTGGACTCTTTGATTGCTCTCGCCATCCGCATAGAACGACGGGTAGATCTTCGTCACCAAGCTCGTGGAAGAGAGCTCGCGTCAACGGTGTTTCCCTGCTCCGCATCGCAACCATCTCCCTCCTCTGGCTCAGAGACTGAGCCCATGCAGCTGGGAGGTATTCGCATCTCCACCAAGGAGAGGGAACGGAGGATCACCAACCGCCTGTGCCTCTATTGCGGATTTGATGGACATTTTGTCAATTCATGTCCAGTAAAAGGCCAGAGCTCATCAGTAAGCGGAGGGCTACTGGTGAGCGCTACTACTCAGGTCTCTTCATCTAGATCCTGTACTACTATGTCGGTCCATCTACGCTGGACCGGTTCGGTGCTACATGCAGTGCCTTGATTGACTCTGGGGCTGAGGGTTGTTTCATGGACGAAGCATGGGCTCGGAAACATGACATTCCTTTCAGACAGTTAGACAAGCCTACGCCCATGTTTGCATTAGATGGTAGTCATCTTCCCAGTATCAGATTTGAGACACTACCTTTAACTCTCACAGTATCTGGTAACCACAGTGAGACTATTTCTTTTTTGATTTTTCGTTCACCTTTTACACCTGTTGTTTTGGGTCATCCCTGGCTAGTATGTCATAATCCTTCTATTAATTGGTCTAGTAATTCTATCCTATCCTGGAACGTTTCTTGTCATGTGAAGTGTTTAATGTCTGCCATCCCTCCCATTTCTTCTGTCCCCACTTCTCAGGAGGAACCTGGCGATTTGACAGGAGTGCCGGAGGAATATCATGATCTGCGCACGGTCTTCAGTCGGTCCCGAGCCAACTCCCTTCCTCCTCACCGGTCGTATGATTGTAGTATTGATCTCCTTCCGGGGACCACTCCTCCTCGGGGTAGACTATACTCTCTGTCGGCTCCCGAACGTAAGGCTCTCGAGGATTATTTATCTGTGTCTCTTGACGCCGGTACCATAGTGCCTTCTTCCTCTCCGGCCGGGGCGGGGTTCTTTTTGTTAAGAAGAAGGACGGTACTCTGCGCCCCTGCGTGGATTATCGAGGGCTGAATGACATAACGGTTAAGAATCGTTATCCGCTTCCCCTTATGTCATCAGCCTTCGAGATTCTGCAGGGAGCCAGGTGCTTTACTAAGTTGGACCTTCGTAACGCTTACCATCTCGTGCGCATCAGAGAGGGGGACGAGTGGAAAACGGCGTTTAACACTCCGTTAGGGCATTTTGAGTACCGGGTTCTGCCGTTTGGTCTCGCCAATGCGCCAGCTGTTTTTCAGGCATTAGTTAATGATGTTCTGAGAGACATGCTGAACATCTTTGTTTTTGTCTATCTTGACGATATCCTGATTTTTTCACCGTCACTCGAGATTCATGTTCAGCACGTTCGACGTGTTCTACAGCGCCTTTTAGAGAATTGTCTCTACGTAAAGGCTGAGAAGTGCTCTTTTCATGTCTCCTCCGTTACTTTTCTCGGTTCCGTTATTTCCGCTGAAGGCATTCAGATGGATTCCGCTAAGGTCCAAGCTGTCAGTGATTGGCCCGTTCCAAGGTCACGTGTCGAGTTGCAGCGCTTTTTAGGTTTCGCTAATTTCTATCGGCGTTTCATTCGTAATTTCGGTCAAGTTGCTGCCCCTCTCACAGCTCTTACTTCTGTCAAGACGTGTTTTAAGTGGTCCGGTTCTGCCCAGGGAGCTTTTGATCTTCTAAAAGAACGTTTTACGTCCGCTCCTATCCTCGTTACTCCTGACGTCACTAGACAATTCATTGTCGAGGTTGACGCTTCAGAGGTAGGCGTGGGAGCCATTCTATCCCAGCGCTTCCAGTCTGACGATAAGGTTCATCCTTGCGCTTATTTTTCTCATCGCCTGTCGCCATCTGAGCGCAACTATGATGTGGGTAACCGTGAACTGCTCGCCATCCGCTTAGCCCTAGGCGAATGGCGACAGTGGTTGGAGGGGGCGACCGTTCCTTTTGTCGTTTGGACAGACCATAAGAACCTTGAGTACATCCGTTCTGCCAAACGACTTAATGCCCGTCAAGCTCGTTGGGCGTTGTTTTTCGCTCGTTTCGAGTTTGTGATTTCTTACCGTCCGGGTAGCAAAAACACCAAGCCTGATGCCTTATCCCGTCTGTTTAGTTCTTCTGTGGCTTCTACTGATCCCGAGGGGATTCTTCCTTATGGGCGTGTTGTCGGGTTGACAGTCTGGGGAATTGAAAGACAGGTTAAGCAAGCACTCACGCACACTGCGTCGCCGCGCGCTTGTCCTAGTAACCTCCTTTTCGTTCCTGTTTCCACTCGTCTGGCTGTTCTTCAGTGGGCTCACTCTGCCAAGTTAGCTGGTCATCCCGGTGTTCGAGGCACTCTTGCGTCTATTCGCCAGCGCTTTTGGTGGCCGACTCAGGAGCGTGACACGCGCCGTTTCGTGGCTGCTTGTTCGGACTGCGCGCAGACTAAGTCGGGTAACTCTCCTCCTGCCGGTCGTCTCAGACCGCTCCCCATTCCTTCTCGACCATGGTCTCACATCGCCCTAGACTTCATTACCGGTCTGCCTTTGTCTGCGGGGAAGACTGTGATTCTTACGGTTGTCGATAGGTTCTCTAAGGCGGCACATTTCATTCCCCTCGCTAAACTTCCTTCCGCTAAGGAGACGGCACAAATCATTATCGAGAATGTGTTCAGAATTCATGGCCTCCCGTTAGACGCCGTTTCAGACAGAGGCCCGCAATTCACGTCACAGTTTTGGAGGGAGTTCTGTCGTTTGATTGGTGCGTCCGTCAGTCTCTCTTCCGGGTTTCATCCCCAGTCTAACGGTCAAGCAGAGAGGGCCAATCAGACGATTGGTCGCATACTACGCAGCCTTTCTTTCAGAAACCCTGCGTCTTGGGCAGAACAGCTCCCCTGGGCAGAATACGCTCACAACTCACTTCCTTCGTCTGCTACCGGGTTATCTCCGTTTCAGAGTAGTCTGGGTTACCAGCCTCCTCTGTTCTCATCCCAGCTTGCCGAGTCCAGCGTTCCCTCCGCTCAAGCGTTTGTCCAACGTTGTGAGCGCACCTGGAGGAGGGTGAGGTCTGCACTTTGCCGTTACAGGGCACAGACTGTGAGAGCCGCCAATAAACGCAGGATTAAGAGTCCAAGGTATTGTTGCGGCCAGAGAGTGTGGCTTTCCACTCGCAACCTTCCTCTTACGACAGCTTCTCGTAAGTTGACTCCGCGGTTCATTGGTCCGTTCCGTGTCTCCCAGGTCGTCAATCCTGTCGCTGTGCGACTGCTTCTTCCGCGACATCTTCGTCGCGTCCATCCTGTCTTCCATGTCTCCTGTGTCAAGCCCTTTCTTCGCACCCCCGTTCGTCTTCCCTCCCCCCCTCCCGTCCTTGTCGAGAGCGCACCTATTTACAAGGTACGTAAGATCATGGACATGCGTTCTCGGGGACGGGGTCACCAATACTTAGTGGATTGGGAGGGTTACGGTCCTGAGGAGAGGAGTTGGGTTCCGTCTCGGGACGTGCTGGACCATTCAATTATTGATGATTTCCTCCGTTGCCGCCAGGATTCCTCCTCGAGTGCGCCAGGAGGCGCTCGGTGAGTGGGGGGGTACTGTCATGTTTTGTCTTAGATTGTCTTGTCATTATGCTTTCCCTTCTGTTCGTTTCCCCCTGCTGGTCATATTAGGTTCGTTCCCTTTTTCTATCCCTCTCTCTCCCCCTCCCTCTCTCTCCTCTCTCTATCGTTCCGTTCCTGCTCCCAGCTGTTCCTATTCCCCTAATCATCATTTAGTCTTCCCACACCTGTTCCTTATCTTTTCCCCTGATTAGAGTCCCTATTTCTTCCCTTGTTTTCCGTTCCTGTCCTGTCGGATCCTTGTCTATTGTTCACCGTGCTGTGTCTATGTATTGCCCTGTCGTGTCGTGTTTCCCTCAGATGCTGCGTGGTGAGCAGGTGTCTGAGTCTGCTACGTTCTAGTGCCTTCCCGAGGCAACCTGCAGTTCTTGATCAAGTCTCCAGTCTGTTCTCGTCATTACGAGTAGTATTATGCCTTTTGTTTGTAAAGTAACTTTACTGGATTAAAAACTCTGTTTTCGCCAAGTCGCTTTTGGGTCCTCATTCACCTGCATAACAGATTCTAGTTGTCTCGGATTGGGAACCGTATTTAGGTAGCCTGAGTGCGCGTTGTATTTCGTGGGTGATTGTACCTGTCTTAGTGTTAGTCACCAGATAGGCTGTATTAGTTTCATTCGTTTGTTGTTTTCTTCTTCCGTTATTTCATGTACCGTATTAGCTTCATTAAAAGTCATGAGTAACCTACACTCTGCATTTCGGTCTGACTTTCTACAAACAACAGACGAAGTTCATTACAATAATAGCATAATTGGTTGGGCTGCTGCCATTTCTTCCGGTGTCATTTTAGAAGAAGGCACCGGAACGAAACGGGGATATGGAACAAAACGGGGATAAACATACCTGAATTTGTCCAATAGAAACTCATGCTGGGTATAGGTCAAATTAAAGTATCATATAGTAGTCTAAACCTATCGCTGTTACATTGAACTGGGTGATTGGAATATACAGTATATGACAGTCATCCAATATGCTGTAATAGAAATAAGGCCATGTCCATGAAAAAAAGAATCATCCTCCCTCCTCTTAAACGTCACCAACCGCCACTGCACGACAAAAACATGACCATGTAACAGCCTTTAGCAGATACATAGCTGAGGCAACATTTTCCTCATCCCAAAGCTTTTGTGGACTTCAACTTACTCATCTAATCAGAATGGCTTCATGCCATTTTCATATTAACATTTACCTAGTTTATCTGCTATCTTATCAAACCTTATCCGCTTGCATAGTAAATCATTATTCCTAATTCCTTTTGCATTTTGTGGTTATGCTTTATTTGAATCCACTATTCAAATTATTGCGAAATGATTGAATCGTGATTACATTTGCATATTTTGTAGCCATTTCAGAAGCGTAAATGATGCACTCCCGGCTGGGTGTTTTTATCAGGGACCAATCACACAGCTCCTGGGTTAGTCATGTAACCTACAGCCTGGTGTCTCTTCGCACCCTCAGATGAGTGTGATGATTCTCTGCCTGCCTGCCCTGTGGTGCGTTACTGCTAACACAACACTGGATCATCCACGCCTCACTTTACATATCTGGGACACGACAACCATATACAGCCATACACTGCACTGCATTTCATTATTAGCACAGAGATCATATGTTCATAGACATTAAGTCATGATTCAAATCCTGACATATTATTCATTTATTTCTGCTACAGAGTCATATTGAGTGAACTCATCGTTGGGACAGCTTTACAGTGTGAACGACAGTATTATAAGAGTGAACTCATCATTGGGACAGCTTTACACTGTGAACGACAGTATTATAAGAGTGAACTCATCATTGGGACAGCTTTACACTGTGAACGACAGTATTATAAGAGTGAACTCATTGTTTACAGGGACAGTATTATAAGAGTGAACTCATTGTTGGGACAGCTTTACAGTGTGGACTACAGTATTATAAGAGTGAACTCATTGTTGGGACAGCTTTACACTGTGAATGACAGTATTATAAGAGTGAACTCATCGTTGGGACAGCTTTACAGTGTGAACGACAGTATTATAAGAGTGAACTCATTGTTGGGACAGCTTTACAGTGTGGACTACAGTATTATAAGAGTGAACTCAGCATTGGGACAGCTTTACAGTGTGGACTACAGTATTATAAGAGTGAACTCATTGTTGGGACAGCTTTAAAGTGTGGACTACAGTATTATAAGAGTGAACTCATCGTTGGGACAGCTTTACAGTGTGGACTACAGTATTATAAGTGTGAACTCAGCATTGGGACAGCTTTACAGTGTGGACTACAGTATTATAAGAGTGAACTCATTGTTGGGACAGCTTTACAGTGTGGACTACAGTATTATAAGAGTGAATTCAGCATTGGGACAGCTTTACAGTGTGGACTACAGTATTATAAGTGTGAACTCAGCATTGGGACAGCTTTACAGTGTGGACTACAGTATTATAAGAGTGAACTCATTGTTGGGACAGCTTTACAGTGTGGACTACAGTATTATAAGAGTGAATTCAGCATTGGGACAGCTTTACAGTGTGGACTACAGTATTATAAGAGTGAACTCATTGTTGGGACAGCTTTACAGTGTGGACTACAGTATTATAAGTGTGAACTCAGCATTGGGACAGCTTTACAGTGTGGACTACAGTATTATAAGAGTGAACTCATCGTTGGGACAGCTTTACAGTGTGGACTACAGTATTATAAGAATTAACTAATTGTTGGGACAGCTTTACAGTGTGGACTACAGTAAAATAAGTGTGAACTCATCGTTGGGACAGCTTTACAGTGTGGACTACAGTAAAATAATTGTGAACTAATCGTTGGGACAGCTTTACAGTGTGGATGGATCAGACTTATAAACATTGGTGGGTGTAGGCGATGCTAAGCACGCAGGGAGAAACAGAGCGTTGTAAAAGCAGTGACAGTGAGGGATGATGAGCCCTTTGGAAGAGGAGTTTAGGCAGTGCTTTAGGACAGTGGCACTCTCTCACTCCCACCTCCTCCTCCTCTATTTATCAACCAGACCTTCCCTTTATTTCTCTCTCCTTTTCCTTTGACTTTCATCACCCCTTCCTCTATTGTTCTATTATCTCCCATGCCACCTTCATCCTTGACTTTAAATTCTCTCTCCGTGGCCACGTGTGGTCAACACATCTACAGTGTCGGCATAGGTTCAAATCCGGCCTACTTACTGCCCTTTGACCCAGCCTCTCTCTACCTTTCCCACTGTCATAATCTCTCTCTAGCTGTTAAAGGAAGTCAGAAAAGATTTTAAAAATATACGATAAATTCTCTTCCCCTCTCTCTCTTCATCACTCTCCTTCTCCAGGCGTGCTGTTCCTGCAGTTTGGGGATGAGACTCGGCGGGTGCACATCACCCACGAGCTGAGCAGCCTGGACACGCTGCACGCCCTCATCGTGCACATGTTCCCCCAGAAGCTGACGGCAGGGATGCTTAAGTCCTCCAACACGGCCATCCTGATCAAGGACGAGGCGCGAAACGTCTTCTACGAGCTGGAGGACATCCGGGACATCCAGGACCGCAGCATCATCAAGATCTACCGCAAGGAGCCCATCTACGCCTCCTACCCCGCCACACACCTGGTCAACGGGGACCTGAGGGTGAGACAGGAAGGGGTGAGAAGGGTGAGGGGGGGGGGGGTGGAGCTGGGCTGGGCGTCTGATAGGGAGATGTAGGACTCTGAATTCTAATATACTGATACTGTCACACTACTATTGGGCTTTGACCTTTGAAGGTGCAACAGCTCTTTTGTGTTTATGTTGCAACAGTACGTTTGACAGGATTGTGGAGGCGTATGGGTTATTTCTCCAGATACTCAAGCTGGGCAGTACTTTTATCTTCATGAGCACCATATGCTGCCTGGACACTAAATAACAATGTTGCCCAGGGAGATGAGCTTGTTTCACCCCCTGTGCATGTCTCTGTTTTGGTTTAGTTCAAGGAACCTTGAAGTTGTTGTGTTTTCAGTCCCTACCATCTGTAATAGTCACACTACATTGAGGATGAATCAGCCATTACCTATGCAAATAATTAGAGTGTGTGTGTATGGGTGGGTGGGTGGGTCTCTGTCTCTGTCTGTGCGGATGAGTGTGTTTTCGTGTGTGCATGCAGGCATACTAAAATCCTTAAATTGTGTATGGAGGAACACCAAAGTATCCCAGATGAACTAGATTCCATTAAATCATAGAGAGTTCTTATTTCTAGGAGGGTAGATGATGCTGTAAAGCCAGGCCTTTGAAGAACATTGAAAGGCCTGGCTGGTGCAATATTCATGATTGTGTGTGTGTGTGTGTGTGTGTGTGTGTGTGTGTGTGTGTGTGTGTGTGTGTGTGTGTGTGTGTGTGTGTGTGTGTGTGTGTGTGTGTGTGTGTGTGTGTGTGTGTGTGTGTGTGTGTGTGTGTTGTGGTGGTTAATTTCTTTACTATCAAATGAGGAGAGAGAAACTTATCACACGAGTCAGAGTTATACTTCAACTAAATCTTTAACTTATTAATAAGGGAGCAGGTCAATACAACACACACATATAAAGTGAATCGATTGAGTGCTGTCAGGACCCGGTTACGAACCCGGGTCTCCAGAGTGAGAAACAGTCACTTAACCAACTGAGCCACGAATAGTCGGCATAACCCAGAAGATGAGGCAGACACAGCAGTACTTGAGACAGTGTATTTAATGAAGTAAAAAAGTGAAGTCCTTCAGGAAAACATGTAACTCCACAACCTCTAAAGGAATTCCACAAGAACAAAGGTAATCCTCCAAGACAAAAATGTAAATCCACAAGGTGGTAGGTATAGCATAAAAAGCCTCAAAAGATACTCAAAAATAAATAAACAAGAACAAAAAAACAGAATTCCACAAGAGAGTCCACCGGGATCAACAAGAGATCACAGAGTACTTGGGCTGGGTGCTAACATACAAACACAGAGCAAATAACTGAGGAAAACTAAGGGTTTAAATACAATCAGAGAAAATGAGGCACAGGTGCAAATAATAATGGGGATAAAGGAAAAACAAAAAGTCAAAAAGCACAATGGGGGCATCTAGTGACCAAAAACCGGAACAACCCTGGCCAAATCCTGACAAGAGCTCTACGATAATGATGACTGGTCATGGCTGGTCGACGATTCACGCTCAGATGATTCGTTGAGAGCCCCAAGACAAAAGGTCTTTTATAGCCAAGATACACCCCTTTTGACCTACATGACGAGCAGATACATAGAATGGGTCACAAAGTTAAGATTTGTATGAAAGATATCTATAATACATAGCAGACAGTATCTGCTGTGTCAACAGTTTTCATTGTGTAGAGACCAGTGTCTGGCCCTCCGACTCCAAACTGGAACCATCTCTCTCTGATACGGTATAGAACAAAAACGTTAACTCATGCTCTGGAATGTTCTTTAGGTTTTATCACCCAAAGACATGGTAAATCTCCTCTGTCAGTGTTATCTCCCAGAGGCCCATCCTCAGTAGAACACACACAATAGTGATAAGAATACTCTATTATGTTGCAGATGCAATAAAAGTATTATAACATAGTTTTGCAATTTTCAGGAAAGAAGGGTAATTACTGTAGGTTGAGGAAAGACAAACAGAAGAGAGAGGTAATTACTGTAGGTTGAGGAAAGACATTTGAGGTTGAGGAAAGACATAAACAGGAGAGAGAGGTAATTACATAAACAGGAGAGATAATTACTGTAAGGAAAGACATAAACAGGAGAGAGAGGTAATTACTGTAGGTTGAGGAAAGACAAAACAGGAGAGATAATTGTAGGTTGAGGAGGAGGAAAGACATAAACAGGAGAGATAATTACTGTAGGTTGAGGAAAGACAAAACAGGAGAGAGACTGTAGGTAAAAGACATTACTGTAGGTTGAGGAAAGACATAAACAGGAGAGATAATTACTGTAGGTTGAGGAAAGACATAAACAGGAGAGATAATTACTGTAGGTTGAGGAAAGACATAAACAGGAGAGATAATTACTGTAGGTTGAGGAAAGACATAAACAGGAGAGATAATTACTGTAGGTTGAGGAAAGACATAAACAGGAGAGATAATTACTGTAGGTTGAGGAAAGACATAAACAGAGATAATTACTGTAGGTTGAGGAAAGACATAAACAGGAGAGATAATTACTGTAGGTTGAGGAAAGACATAAACAGGAGAGATAATTACTGTAGGTTGAGGAAAGACATAAACAGGAGAGATAATTACTGTAGGTTGAGGAAAGACATAAACAGGAGAGAGATTACTGTAGGTTGAGGAAAGACATAAACAGGAGAGACAGGTAATTACTGTAGGTTGAGGAAAGACATAAACAGTCGAAAGAGTCGGACCGAAATGCAGCGTGGTTGTCACTCAGGAGTTTACTTTAATTGAGGAAAGACATAAAACAGATACATGAAATAGGTTGAGGAAAGACATAAACAGGACTCATGTTCTTTAATGAAGAAACGATGATACATGAAATAACTTAATAAATACAAAAAAACAACAAGCGGAACGTGAAACCTAATTACAGCCTATCTGGTGAACACTACACAGAGACCGGAACAGTCACCCACGAAATACACAGTGAAACCCCGGCTACCTAAATATGGTTCCCAATCAGAGACAACGAGAATCACCTGACTCTGATTGAGAACCGCCTCAGGCAGCCAAACCTATACTAGACACACCCCTAATCAACCACAATCCCAATGCCTACAAAAACCCCAATACGACAACACAATAAACCCGTCACACCCTGGCCTGAACAAATATATAACGAAAACACAAAATACAATGACCAAGGCGTGACATAATTACTGTAGGTTGAGGAAAGACATAAACAGGAGAGAGAGGTAATTACTGTAGATTGAGGAAAGACCAACGGGAGAGACAGGTAATTACTGTAGGTTGAGGAAATTACTGTAGGTTGAGAAAGACATAAACAGGAGAGAGAGAGGTAAGGTTGAGGAAAGACATAAACAGGAGAGAGAGGTTACTGTAGGTTGAGGAAAGACATAAACAGGAGAGAGAGGTAATTACTGTAGGTTGAGGAAAGACATAAACAGGAGAGACAGGTAATTACTGTAGGTTGAGGAAAGACATAAACAGGAGAGAGAGGTAATTACTGTAGGTTGAGGAAAGACATAAACAGGAGAGAGAGGTAATTACTGTAGGTTGAGGAAAGACATAAACAGGAGAGAGAGGTAATTACTGTAGGTTGAGGAAAGACATAAACAGGAGAGAGAGGTAATTACTGTAGGTTGAGGAAAGACATAAACAGGAGAGAGAGGTAATTACTGTAGATTGAGGAAAGACCAATGGGAGAGAGAGGTAATTACTGTAGGTTGAGGAAAGACATAAACAGGAGAGAGAGGTAATTACTGTAGGTTGAGGAAAGACATAAACAGGAGAGAGAGGTAATTACTGTAGATTGAGGAAAGACCAACGGGAGAGACAGGTAATTACTGTAGGTTGAGGAAAGACATAAACAGGAGAGAGAGGTAATTACTGTAGGTTGAGGAAAGACATAAACAGGAGAGAGAGGTAATTACTGTAGGTTGAGGAAAGACCAACGGGAGAGACAGGTAATTACTGTAGGTTGAGGAAAGACATAAACAGGAGAGAGAGGTAATTACTGTAGGTTGAGGAAAGACATAAACAGGAGAGAGAGGTAATTACTGTAGGTTGAGGAAAGACATAAACAGGAGAGAGAGGTAATTACAGGAGAAAGACATAAACAGGAGAGTAATTACTGTAGGTTGAGGAAAGACATAAACAGGAGAGAGAGGTAATTACTGTAGGTTGAGGAAAGACATAAACAGGAGAGAGAGGTAATTACTGTAGGTTGAGGAAAGACAAGGAGAGATAATTACAGGTTGAGGAAAGACATAAACAGGAGAGTAATTACTGTAGGTTGAGGAAAGACATAAACAGGAGAGAGAGGTAATTACTGTAGGTTGAGGAAAGACATAAACAGGAGAGAGAGGTAATTACTGTAGGTTGAGGAAAGACATAAACAGGAGAGAGAGGTAATTACTGTAGATTGAGGAAAGAGAGAGGTAATTACTGTAGGTTGAAAGACATAAACAGGAGAGAGAGGTAATTACTGTAGGTTGAAAGACATAAACAGGAGAGAGAGGTAATTACTGTAGGTTGAGGAAAGACATAAACAGGAGAGAGAGGTAATTACTGTAGGTTGAGGAAAGACTGTAATTACTGTAGGTTGAGGAAAGACATAAACAGGAGAGAGAGGTAATTACTGTAGGTTGAGGAAAGACATAAACAGGAGAGAGAGGTAATTACTGTAGGTTGAGGAAAGACATAAACAGGAGAGAGAGGTAATTACTGTAGGTTGAGGAGAGACATAAACAGGAGAGAGAGGTAATTACTGTAGGTTGAGGAAAGACATAAACAGGAGAGAGAGGTAATTACTGTAGATTGAGGAAAGACCAACGGGAGAGACAGGTAATTACTGTAGGTTGAGGAAAGACATAAACAGGAGAGAGAGGTAATTACTGTAGGTTGAGGAAAGACATAAACAGGAGAGAGAGGTAATTACTGTAGGTTGAGGAAAGACATAAACAGGAGAGAGAGGTAATTACTGTAGGTTGAGGAAAGACCAAACGGGAGAGACAGGTAATTACTGTAGGTTGAGGAAAGACATAAACAGGAGAGAGAGGTAATTACTGTAGGTTGAGGAAAGACATAAACAGGAGAGAGGTAATTACTGTAGGTTGAGGAAAGACATAAACAGGAGAGAGAGGTAATTACTGTAGGTTGAGGAAAGAATAAACAGGAGAGAGAGGTAATTACTGTAAAGGAAAGACAGGAGAGACAGGTAATTACTGTAGGTTGAGGAAAGACATAAACAGGAGAGAGAGGTAATTACTGTAGGTTGAAAGACAAAACAGGAGAGACAGGTAATTACTGTAGGTTGAGGAAAGACATAAACAGGAGAGATAATTACTGTAGGTTGAGGAAAGACATAAACAGGAGAGAGAGGTAATTACTGTAGGTTGAGGAAAGAGAGACATAAAAAGACAGGAGAGAATTACTGTAGGTAATTACTGTAGGTTGAGGAAAGACATAAACAGGAGAGAGAGGTAATTACTGTAGGTTGAGGAAAGACATAACAGGAGAGAGAGGTAATTACTGTAGGTTGAGGAAAGACATAAACAGGAGAGAGGTAATTACTGTAGGTTGAGGAAAGACATAAACAGGAATTACTGTAGGTTGAGGAAAGACATAAACAGGAGAAAGACAAACAGAGGTAATTACTGTAGGTTGAGGAAAGACATAAACAGGAGAGACAGGTAAACTGGGTTGAGGAAAGACATAAACAGAGAGGTAATTACTGAGGAAAGACAAACAGGGAAGAGACATAAACAGGAGAGAGAGGTAATTACTGTAGGTTGAGGAAAAAGACATAAACAGGAGAGAGAGGTAATTACTGTAGGTTGAGGAAAGAGGAAAGACATAAACAGGAGAGAGAGGTAATTACTGTAGGTTGAGGAAAGACATAAACAGGAGAGAGAGGTAATTACTGTAGGTTGAGGAAAGACAAACAGGAGAAAGACATAAACAGAGGTAATTACTGTAGGTTGAGGAAAGACATAAACAGGAGAGAGAGGTAATTACTGTAGGTTGAGGAAAGACATAAACAGGAGAGAGAGGTAATTACTGTAGGTTGAGGAAAGACAAACAGGAGAGAGAGAGAGAGGAAAGACATAATTTACTGTAGGTTGAGGAAAGACATAAACAGGAGAGAGAGGTAATTACTGTAGGTTGAGGAAAGACAAAACAGGAGAGAGAGGTAATTACTGTAGGTTGAGGAAAGACATAAACAGGAGGAGGTAATTACTGAGAGGTAAGACATTAGAGAGAGGTAATTGAGGAAAGACCAATAGGTTGAGGAAAAGACATAAACAGGAGAGAGAGTAGGTTGAGGAAAGACATAAACAGGAGAGACAGGTAATTACTGTAGGTTGAGGAAAGACATAAACAGGAGAGAGAGGTAATTACTGTAGGTTGAGGAAAAGACATAAACAGGAGAGAGAGGTAATTACTGTAGGTTGAGGAAAGACATAAACAGGAGAGAGGTAATTACTGTAGGTTGAGGAAAGACATAAACAGGAGAGAGAGGTAATTACTGTAGATTGAGGAAAGACATAAACAGGAGAGAGAGGTAATTACTGTAGGTTGAGGAAAGACATAAACAGGAGAGAGAGGTAATTACTGTAGATTGAGGAAAGACATAAAATTACTGTAGGTTGAGGAAAGACATAAACAGAGGTAATTACTGTAGATTGAGGAAAGACATAAACAGGAGAGAGAGGTAATTACTGTAGGTTGAGGAAAGACAAACAGGAGAGAGAGGTAATTACTGTAGGTTGAAAAGACACAGGAGAGAGAGGTAATTACTGTAGGTTGAGGAAAGACACATAATTACTGTAGGAGAGAGAGGTAATTACTGTAGGTTGAGAGAAAGAGGAAAGACATAAACAGGAGAGAGAGGTAATTACTGTAGGTTGAGGAAAGGAAAGAGACAGGTAAACAGGAGAGAGAGGTAATTACTGTAGGTTGAGGAAAGACAAAACAGACATAAAGGTTGAGGAAAGACAGGAGAGAGAGGTAATTACTGTAGGTTGAGGAAAGACATAAACAGGAGAGAGAGGTAATTACTGTAGGTTGAGGAAAGACATAAACAGGAGAGAGAGGTAATTACTGTAGGTTGAGGAAAGACATAAACAGGAGAGAGAGGTAATTACTGTAGGTTGAGGAAAGACATAACAGGAGAGAGAGGTAATTACTGTAGGTTGAGGAAAGACCAAACAGGAGAGACAGGTAATTACTGTAGGTTGAGGAAAGACATAAACAGGAGAAAGAGGTAATTACTGTAGGTTGAGGAAAGACATAAACAGGAGAGAGAGGTAATTACTGGAGGTTGAGGAAAAACATTAACATGAGAGAAAGAGGAATTGAAAAAGTGGGAGATGCAGTAAAAACAAACAGGAGAGAAAGAGGAATAATGAGATGCAGAATATGAAAATATAAAAAGTTTTTGACCACCCAGGCAAGCGGTGGAGGAGAGAAGAAAGACCCGGTGGTGGATGAGGAAATTCCTCACATTCATTCCAATGAACCAGGAGTGGTTTAATCTCCTGCTTTCTCTCGCTTCTCTTCAATAGAGAGGAAATGGATATGTGCAGATATGGAGACGTGCTGAATACCAGCTCTTTGTAATCCGGTGGGTTTAGTTGGGCTGGTTAAATGCAGCTCGGTGGTTCTCCTGGATGAGTGCAAGGAGAAGAAAGAAACAGTAAGGCTGGACTGGGCCCCTCTTTTAAGCTCTTTCATTTTCAGCCTTAGTTATTACACTGTAAGGTGACAGTCAATACATGTAGGTAATCCCATATCCCATAAGCCTCACTGTACTCTTGGATAGATCCATTACTCTAGACTTGAATCACGTGTTGATTGTGTGCTGGTATTTGATGTTGGCTTGTATAAAGATGCTATGATTGCGTTGATGAGCCCAGGCTGCCACAGACTGTCCAATGTCAGTGTGATTTCCTATCCTCTGATTGTCAGTCTGGCACAGAGGGGGAGCACAGCGTTTTCATCCACTGGTATCCATGGTAACCTACCCTCCACCCCCGCCCCTGATGTCGTTTCAGAGGGATCTGGTGTACACGTCCCGAGAGTCCTCCCCCACCCGCCGCCTCAACACCCTGCCATCCTCCTCCGCCTCGCCCCCCTCCGGCTCCCCAGCCCGCTCCCGTCTGTCCTACAGTGGGGGTCGGCCTCCCTCCTTCGCCGGGCCGGGCAGTCACCCCCAGCTCCAACAACACTCCCAGCACCAGCAGCACCCACAGCAGCACCAGCCCCAGCACTCCCACCACCCAGGAGCCGGCTCCCACCACGGGGGCCACAACACCGGCCTGTCCTCCTCCCCTAGCTCCATCCTGGAGCGCCGTGACGTCAAGCCCGACGAGGAGGTTTCTGGGAAGAACCTTATGCTGGTAAAGGAGGGGCTGTATGCCGACCCCTACAGCCTGGTACACGAGGGCCGCCTCAGCATCGCCTCCACACAGTCGCTGGCCGCCATCGGAGACCCCTTTGGCTTCCCCGTGTCCGGTGGGCTGTACCGCCGCGGCTCTGTGCGCTCCCTCAGCACCTACTCTGCTGCCGCCCTGCAGGGGGAGCTGGAGGACGCCCTGTACAAGCCTGGAGGTCCCCTCTACTCCGACTCCTACTCCTCAGCCACACTGGGTATGGGCTTCCGCATGCCCCCCTCCTCCCCACAGAAGATCCCTGATATGCAGCTGAGGGACAGGGGGGACTCGTACTCTAGCTCCCCCAGCCGAGCCTCCCCGGTCAGGCAGAACTTCCGCAAGGACTCAGCCCCCTCTTCCGTGTTTGTGGAGAGCCCCAAGTCCAGGCCCAGCTCCAGCTCTGACCCTCTGGCCCTGCAGGCCGGGCCGGGAGGGGACGGGAGCAGGTTTGCGCCCGGATACAGCTCCCCACTCCATGGAGAGACTTCTGAGTCCAGGTGAGTGTGTGAGTGTATGTGTGTGTGTGTGGTTTGAGATTTCATGCTTCTTCTATACAGTATGTGTTTCGCTAGGTGTTTTCTAGTGTGTACTAGTACATTTTGACATTACTGTGGGATGTGTGGGTGCATGAGCTTCCATGTTGGTGTGTGTGTGTGTGTGTGTGTGTGTGTGTGTGTGTGTGTGTGTGTGTGTGTGTGTGTGTGTGTGTGTGTGTGTGTGTGTGTGTGTGTGTGTGTGTGTGTGTGTGTGTGTGTGTGTGTGTGTGTGTGTGTGTGTGTGTGTGTGTGTGTGTGTGTGAACCTAACTGACCAGCGTGTGTTAACCTGCTGGCTTTCTCCAGGGACCGCGCGGACCGTCTGGACCGTATGGAGGCCATGGAGAAACAGATAGCCAGTCTGACAGGCCTGGTTCAGAGTGTACTGACCAAAGCACCCGACAGTGACACCACGTAAGACCCAAACACACAGAGCCAATCATAGATGTATATGCTACTACAGCAGTAGACCATGACAGGACGAGCACAGAAATACATGACTGGTCTCAGGATGCTATATCGTTGTTTAATAGACCAGAATACGTTCAAGTACATTACTACAGTATAGTAGTACTGTACATGATTATAGTACAGGTGTTGGCATTAGCACTGTAATTGGCTGGTAATAGTGACCTTGCCCTGTGGCCAGCATAAAGCACTCTGTAGTGTAAGTACATCATGCGTAAGTATAGTACAGGTGTTGGCATTAGCACTGTAATTGCCTTGCCCTGTGGCCCTCCTCAGATGCGGCCTACTGCGTCTCTGCATGATGGCGGGCTGCCCTCCGGACCAGGGCTCGGAGTTCTCACGGCCCTTCCCTTTCTCTTCCAGCGAGAAGACCGAATCCAACAGCGACGGCTCCGCCACTGGAAGTGAGTACCACGCCCGAAGTTCTAGCTCAAACTAGATTGAGGTGAATTGGGTTTTAGTTTGATCTTGTAGTCAGACTGCGTCCCGTCCTGTTAACCATTTACAATAGTTCAAGTTGAGCTTAGTTTTCAGATCAGTTTTCAGACCACTAGGCCTAGTGGTTAGAGAGTTGGACTAGTAACCGAAAGGTTGCAAGTTCAAATCCCCGAGCTGACAAGGTACAAATCTGTCGTTCTGCCCCTGAACAGGCAGTTAACCCACTGTTCCTAGGCCGTCATTGAAAATAAGAATTTGTTCTTAACTGACTTGCCTAGTTAAATAAAAGGTCAAATTAAAAATCTATTTCCCATTGGGCCAGGCATAGACCCGTTATTTTAACAGATAAGATGGCTCTTGGTCTTTAAACCTCAGCAGACATTGAATGACATCTCCCTCAACTCGCAACCTAGACACAAACCCATCCCTCTGTCCCTGCTTCCTCTAATATCTCTCTCTCACATTTCCTTCCCTTTCTTCTTCTGTTGTATTTCTCTTTTCTCTCACTCCCTCTCTCTCTCCAGATCTCTTTCTTCCCCTGTTCCTCATGCCTCCGTTTAGCATGAGTGAGTCTGCATAGACTTGCTGTTCAATGGCCAGACCTTCAAAGGGCCAGCGAAAGGACACGACTGCCTTTGATGCCTCTCCTTGACATGAAATAACACCAGAAAAAATAAAGCTGTTGAATTAGCCATTTTTCTCTCAGCAATAGTCGATAGAGGAAGTGTCCAGGGGTCCACATTTGCCCTTGGCAATGTAAACCTTGAAGATTACTCCCAGTTTTCCTCCACTCTCTCTTCTCTCTCTTTATCTTTGGTTAATGGTTCACTGCTTCGGTGTTACAGCTGGGCGGCTGAAGCAGAAAGGTAGTTCGACTCTTCTCCTCTTCTCTTCTATCTCTCCTCTCATCTCTCTGCCCCTGGGTGGGTGTCTGGTGTTGTCACAGGTTCAGTATTGGTGGTGATGTGTCTCTCTTCTTATGTTCCCTTTGGTTGGTTACCTAGAGGTCAGGTCTGTCTATACTCTTCTCTACCCCATCTCTGGTCCTGTCTTGTTGGTCCCTTACTCATTCTGGGTCTGTCTGGATGTTCATACATCTGAGATTCAGAAGGATATTCTCCTCGCACCATCAACAGGCTCTCTCTGTTTCGTTTTCAGTCTACCTCTGTCCAGGAACTGAGCTGGGATCCTTTACCTGTGCGCCCAAGACTGCGTGTGGAACTGTGTGCGTGTGCGTATGCGTGTGTGTGTGCATGTATCTTCTGTAGTGTGTCAGATGTCTTTATACATACAGCATTGTAAATAACCCAGTTTCCTCTAACTTCCTCATAACCTGTGTTCTGTCCTGTAATTGTCAGCTCTGACGCCGTCGGCCCCGCTGGCTCTGATGCCCCCCCCTCCCACCGGAGACAGCCAGGTCACCACCGTCACCCAGCTGCAGATGCAGCTTCACCTCCACGACCTGCAGCAGAACGCCACCGACCTACGCAAACAACTCTCCCAGCTCCGCAAGATGCAGGTGAGTCGCTCTGGATAAGAGCGTCTGCTAAATGACTTAAATGTAAATGTAAATGTAAAAACGACTGGGCCTACTCTCAATGCATCTATTAGTATGGCTGTTTACACCAACACACTCACGTGCAAACACACTCACATGCATACATACACACACTCACATGCATACATACACACACTCACATGCACACACTCACATGCATACATACACACACTCACATGCATACATACACACACTCACATGCATACATACACACACTCGCATGCATACATGCACACACTCACATGCATACATACACACACTCACATGCAAACATACACACACTTACATGCATACATACACACACTCACATGCACACACTCACATGCAAACATACACACACTCGCATGCATACATACACACACTCGCATGCATACATACACACACTCACATGCAAACATACACACACTCACATGCATACATACACACACACAATAATGAACCAGATGTCTTCTTCTACAACACATTTAGGTCATACTATGCTTTGAGGATGTTTGCGATGCGAGACATTGGAGGATTAAAGTTGCCGTATGTGTTGGTACTAAGAGTTAAGACCCGAGCCTAGTGGATATCCCTGTGAAGATGGACGCAGCATCAGATAATGGAAAGAAATGAAACCATTCAACGTCTCCGCTGTGACTCCCTGCGGTACCATGGTTACAGGCTGAGGAGAGAAGAGAATCGTCCTGTCGGTGTCTTAACCCTCTGGAGGGGGGGTGGAAGTGGTTGCTCTAGCACATCAGATCAGTGGAGAAAAGAAATGAAGTGTGTAGGATATGGCGTATGTGATTTAGGGACAGCGCAGGGCCGTTCAACAGTCTGCCCTGTCTGTCTCTTCCTTTAGAGAGAGTTTATGAAACATAACAGTGGACACAGTCAGTGGTCCAGTCC